>NW_006784171.1:504963-516770 GCF_000442215.2 Lipotes vexillifer | reverse complement strand
GGGAAAGAGGTTAGTTGACACCTTTAAAAAATACAACATAATTCTAATCATGGTCTGTTTTATTACTTGCAAACCTTTGTTTTCTTGCAGAGTTGTAAATGAAGAATAACCAAGTTCTCATCTCCAATGTTTGTTTGTTTGTTTTTTTTAAACAATAACAGGTGTCCACAAGAGGAGCCAACACCAGGGACCTGATGATATATACCTGGATGACCTAAAGGCACTAGAACCTGAGGTTGCAGCTCTCTATTTCCCCAAAAGGTAGTGGATTTTATATTGAAGAGTGGGCAGCTCTGAAATATTCTCTCTGTTTCTAGAGCAAAGCATTCTGTCTGAGAAAAAGGAGCATGGGGATGGTATCCTTTAGCTAATAAGTTGGATGATTGCTTCAGATTTTGGAAAATTCAGAAATTGTGCATGTGTTCTTTTGACTGTAGTGATTTGAAATTAATAATTTACCTATTTATGAAAAAATTTTCAATACAGTAAGAAGGTAAGGTGCACTAGTGAAGCCTACATAAGGGCCTAACAGTGGATGTGACTTCAGTTTAGCACCTTCTGTTCATTAGCATTTGTTTCCTTTGCTATGTGTTTTAAAGGTAAAATATCTTTATTCAGAGATGCTTTACGAAGGAGGCCTCCACTCTTCAGTGAGTCTCCGCTTGCAGTCCTGGGTCTGGTGGGGCCCCTTCTAGGGCCTGTGCACCCCTGGAGCTCAGCTCTCCACACCCCCAGGCACCCCCTCCTCTCGTCCGTGACTCTCACCTTGGAATAACACTGAGATCTCAGCAGCGACAGACTTGCGCTGTTTTCCCAAGGTCACTTCCATTCTTGGGGAAATTCCATGATAATACTCTATCTATGATTATAAAAAACAATTTACTTTTCTCGTGAGAAGTATGGCTTGAATATACTGAGCCATAGTCACACATAATTAAACATTTTTAGGTAAATTATTGAAAAGCATGTCTTAAGTTTTTATTTTAAATAGAAAGATGGGATTGAAAAGAAGATACTTAAATTTTTACAGATAGTTTTGGAAGATCCTTAAAACTCCTTCCTAGCTTTCTGCCCTACATTTGTCTCCAAGTATCCACTTCTTTTGAAGTAATAGCTGGGTTTTTAAGGTGAGAGAACTGAAAACTGGTCCTTTTTTTTTTTTCCCCCCAGTAAGAAAGTTAAAATGTAAGCTGTCTTAAAATTACCTCTTTGTTTCCCATCTCCCAGTCCTTAATCATTTATTTACACTAGGATTCCTAAGACAGATTTCTTAGTTTCCCTTTTAAAAAATGGGGAAGCATGACTACTGCAGTGGGGCCTCCCCGCGCTGTTATAACGTCACCGTCTGGGACCGTTGCCATTCACCGAGCCTTACCTCAGAAGCTGGTTGTTTCTTGAGACATTCATAAACATTGAGCGACAGTGAGATTATTGAAATGCTTGTAAGCATTTGTTTTATCATCGTGGCCATTGCCGTCTTGACTGAATAGCCAGTATTTGTAATTAGAGTTCAGCTGTACCATAAATCACATCAGTCTCATGGGTTTGGCGGCCTGTTGAGTCAGGTGGGTCCTCTGTGTATTTAAGTGGTGGCGTTGGTGAGGGTCACACCAGCTGCTCTGACTGAGAAAACTCAAGCAAGACCTTGGTGGCTTGACCACAGCAGTTTATTTCTTGCTCCCGTGATGCTGTTCTAGTGCTGGTATTTGGTGGGAGGCCTTGCACACAGGGGCTCAGGAGCGCAAGCTTCTTCCATCCTGAGCCTCCACCATGCCCTCCGGGGCCTCAGTGGGGAAAGGAGAGCATCACATGGGGCAGTTTATTCAGGGGCCCAGCTTGGGGAGGACACAGCACACGCCTTCTGTCCACATGGACAGCTCAGTCATCTGATCAAGTGGCCACACGTGACTGCAGGGGGACCTAGCCGTGTGCCTAGGAGGTTGAAGACAAGGGTGTTTGTGTTTTACTCCAGGGGTCGGCCGGCACTGGGACCCCAGCATAACAGCAGGTTTTGCTGCTTTAGGTGGCTTTGGCTTTTTCACCATTTCCAGTGAGGAACACATTCTGTTGATCCGATTGATCTCAGTATTGTGATATGTGTGTACATTGCTCTTAGGAGAGAGAATTCCCAAAAACCTAATTCCCAAAAACCTGAAGTTTTCTTCAGAGGCTCAGATACAAAACATGATGTGTTGGAAACTGCTTTCTATTTATGACATATCTGTACTCTGCTGCCACCTACTGTTCAAATTTCAGATTTTTCCCTAACGATCATATAACTTCACTGGATAGCATACATTCATATACTGGCTTTTTTTTTAAAAAAAAAGTAAAAGAATTTGAAAATTCTAGAACAGTATTTCAATGTGACATTGAAATAGAGCAGTAAACATTCATGACTAAGAGACTTACGGCGTCGTTTCCTTGTTTTTTTTTTTCCTCTCAAACTTATGCTCCATTACAGAAAGTTTCCTTTAGGATCAGCTTCTAAAACCTTATTTAGAAAAGTGAAAATATTGAATACCCTCGACTTTGGTTCTGGCGCTCACTAGTGTAAGAACAGCTTATTTCTAGTTTCTCAGTACATTTCTTTCTTGAGGTGTGTCTAGGCTCCTGAGAATTTTCACTTGGTTAATTTCTTGGTTGTATTTCGTGAAGTAACATGATTTAGAAAAGCCTTGTTTTTAAAAATAATACGAACTTGGACTACAGCATTTTCTACAGGATGTATATAGCAGTGCAGCCTTTTCTAGGAAGTTAAGATCAAAAGGTTTTCAAACATCAGATTTTTCTTAATTACTCTGTCATTTTCATCATACGATGTAAATAAATGCTTATAACTCTTTTGCCCCTTTATGTCAGAACGGCCATCTTTGAAAAGTTTGCATTATTGTGAATGACGGTAGTGATGTTTGTGACGTGTTCTCTGTATTCAGTTAATTCCTCAGCAGTGCTGTTAGGTTATTTCAGTGTCATCTGTGATAGGATTCTCAGCACTCCCTAAGGAAAGCCGCATCTGATGGCAGGTCAGCCTGCTCCTGTTCACAGCGCCCAGGGAGCCCTGTGGTTGGGAAGCTGGGAACGCGCGCAGCTGTGTGAAGGCCATGCTTTCCTCCTGCAGCGAGTCGGAGCCCGGCTCCAGGCAGTGGCCCGAGTCCGACACGCTCTCTGGCTCCCAGTCCCCACAGTCTGTGGGCAGCGCGGCCGCCGACAGCGGCACCGAGTGCCTCTCAGACTCTGCCATGGACTTGCCCGACGTCACCCTGTCCCTCTGCGGGGGCCTCAGTGAGAACGGAGAGATTTCTAAAGGTAGGCCAGCAGCCACGCCTGCCCCGCTGAGAGAGCAGCCTTGAGCTGTTGTGGGAATCCAGCTCGCGGGGTCTTGTGCAGGTAACCGGGGCCCCCTTTGCTGTCGGACTCCTGGCCCTTCACTTAGGTACCTTGTGTTGGGGTGACGCCACAGGTAAGTGGGTGGGAGAGGGTACGTGTCTGGGGCCGAGGTCTCGGGCGGCCCGCCTGCTGGGCGGCCGGGGTCAGCGCAGCTCTGGCCACCTTCTCTTCTGTAAGGTTGTTGGGAGAATAGTTGTGGGACTGGGGCCTGGCTGCCCCGAGTCTGAGACGGGAGAGGAGGGCCTGAGGCTGCCAAAATTGATTGTCTTCTGAGTAGATGGATGTTTCTGGCTAAAGGTAGAAGGGATTACTTTCTATCTCATCTTGAGAGTTGGCGCAGGAGAGTAAAGGTGCTCAAGACAAGACAAGGGAGCTGCTTAGCGGGGCCGGTTCAGGCTACTCTGCTGTGGCTTGAGCAGCCGTGTGTACGCCTGTCCCAAGTTATTTGGCCTTTCTGGTTTTCCCTCCTTTTGTAAACTGAACTCTTCTTAATGTTTTCTCAGTTTGGCTAGTGGCCCTTGATTGACTTTCCTCTAAGGAAAGATTTTCTTTTTACAACTAACATCATCCTTCATCTTCTGCATGTGGCAGGCCAGGCACCCTGAGCCTCACGTCTGTGCTTCCCTGAATCTTCTTTTTCTTAGCGTCACAGGGTGATCACTGTGCCTCTTTTCCACCTCTTAATTCTATTTGTTTGTTTTACTTTTTGCTAGAAATTAAGAGCGTGTTATTATGGCCAAGTGGTTCCTTCTAGGGACAAAGTTAAATAGGTCACATTTTAATTATAATCCTCATAAGCCTTCACTTTAAAAAATAGGTGGAGGAGGGGATATACAATTTATGTAAACTATAAAATTTATACTTAAAAAGAATATTGTTCACTTAGGTAGAGTTTATCATTGGGGGAGGCAGAAACGGCAAGTAAAAGTAATAAATATACAGATTGCCAGGAGGAACAACCCCAGGGAGAATTGCCTCTGTTGGCCTGCATTAGAGCGCAGGGTTGCGATCAGCATACAGAAATTCATGCGCAGTTCTCATTTATTCTGCAAGAGCTTGGGATTTATTTCTTGATGAGACCCTACGCCAGATTCTGGTGTGTCTTTGGTTTTTTTCCTCCAAGCATTGTAAAATGTTCTGGTTGTTTTTTTTAACGTAGCTTGTACTTGTGCACTTAACGCTGTAAGACCCCCGCGAGTATTCCCCAGGTATACATTCTCTCCTACTTAGAAGAATGAAGCTCTCAGTTTTCAGTGGTTGTGGAGTAGAGTGTGTGCACGTCTGTGCCTTCGTATCTTCCTCCCTCTCGCCCACCTGTAATCTATTTTCCTAGGAGTCCTGGTTTATCCCTTTCTCCCATTTTTCTTTTTTTTAATTTTTTTTTACATCTTTATTAGAGATCAATTGCTTTACAATGGTGTGTTAGTTTCTGCTTTATAACAGAGTGAATCAGTTATACATATACATATGTTCCCATATCTCTTCCCTCTTGCATCTCCCTCCCTCCCACCCTCCCTATCCCACCCCTCCAGGCGGTCACAAAGCACCGAGCTGATCTCCCTGTGCTATGCGGCTGCTTCCCACTAGCTGTCTACCTTATGTTTGGTAGTGTATATATGTCCATGCCTCTCTCTCGCTTTGTCACAGCTTACCCTTCCCCCTCCCCATATCATCAAGTCCATTCTCTAGTAGGTCTGTGTCTTTATTCCTGTCTTACCCCTAGGTTCTTCATGACATTTTTTTTTTTCTTAAATTCTATATATATGTGTTAGCATACGGTATTTGTCTTTCTCTTTCTGGCTTCCTTCCATTTTTCTTTGTTTTGTTGGTTGGTTTTTGGTTTTTAGTTTTGTTTTTTCCCATCTGCGGGAGGAGTGGTAGCAGAGGGGGAGTAGAAAAGAAGTGTTCTTTCTTGTCCTGGGGGAAAAAAAACCCTCAAGTGTCTGACATTTGCTTTTGATGCATATAAAAAAGTTAGTTGCTGGGTTTTTTGTTTGTTTGTTTTAAAGGACTTTTTAAAAATCGTATAGTCCCTTCAATGTAGGTAGTATTGTGATAATCTCATATGGGTGTTTATTTATGTAATCTCTAACCAAATGGATAATTATTGTTTTACATTGCAGAGAAATTTATGGAGCATATCATTACTTACCATGAATTTGCAGAAAACCCCGGACTTATCGACAATCCCAACCTTGTAATACGGATATATAACCGGTAAATACTCTTGCTTTTGTAATTATTAAAAACTCTTGCAGGTTTTTTTCCCCGAGTGCTGTTTTTAACCATTACAGTCTTTCTTGCTATAAAATATGACGTTTCATATAAACGAGCTCATGGGCAGTGAGTGTCTTTGAAGTGAAGGTAAAGCCTCAGCTTTATTTTCAAATGAGATGTTGAAATGCTACTCTGTTTTATATTGGGTGGGCCAAAAAGTGCCTTCAGTTTTTTAAGTAAAATTAAAGGCACATTTTTCAGTTTCACCAAGAACTTTATTGAACAAACGTATTCACCCTTTTATTCCACTACCTTCTGCCATTTTTCAGGCAACTTCGTAATTCCATCTTCCCAAAACTTTTTATCTTTTTTGAGCAAAGAACTGTTCCAGGTGCCTTTTGCAGTCTTCCAGGGAATTGAAATTTTCTTCCATTAAAAGAATTTTGTAAAGACCTAAATAAATGGAAATCCGAAGGTGCAGTGTCTGGTGAATATGGCAGATGAATATGGCAGATGAATCAGAACTTCCCAGCCAGGCTGTAACAGTTTTTGCCGGTCATCAAAGGAATATGCGGTCTTGTGTTATCCTGGTGGAAGATTACCCGTTTTCTGTTGACTAATTTTGGTCGCTTTTCGTCAAGTGCTGCTTTCAGTTGGTCTAATTGGGAGAGGTAGTTGTTGGAATTAATCATTTGGTTTTCTGGAAGGAGCTCATAATAGAGGACTCCCTTCCAACCCCACCACATATACAACATCACCTTCTTTGGATTAAGACTGGCCTTTGGTGTGGTTGATGGTGGTTCATTTCGCTTGCCCCACGCTCTCTTCCGTTCCACTTTGTTGTACAGTACCCACTTTTCATCGCCCATCACAATTTGCTTTAAAAGCGGAACGTGTTCATTACATCTCAGTAGAGAATCACATGCAGAAATATGGTCAAGAAGGTTTTTTTCCCTTAACTTATGTGGAACCCAAACATCAAAGCGATTCACATAACCAGGCTGGTGCAGATGATTTTCATACTCATATTTTGAGTATGTCAGCTATCTCCCATGTGGTGTAACGTTGATTGTTCTCAATTATGGTTTTGGTTTGATCGCTGTCAACCTCAGCTGGTCTGCCCTGACTGTGGAGCATCATCCAGCGAAAGTCTCCAGCACGAAACTTCACAAACCACTTTTGAAACGTTCAATCAGTCACAGCACCTTCTCCATACACTGCACAAATCTTTTTGTGCGTTTCAGTTGCATTTTTACCTTTCTTGAAATCATAAAGCATAATATGCTGAAAATGTTGCTTTTTTTCTTCCATCTTCAGTGTTAAAATGGCTACACAAAAATTCACCAATTTTGATGTCTTTCTTTCTTTTAAATTTATTTATTTATTTATTTATTTATTTTTGGTTGCGTTGGGTCTTCGTTGCTGTGCTCAGGCTTTCTCTAGTTGCGGCGAGTGGGGGCTACTCTTCGTTGTGGTGTGTGGGCTTCTCATTGCGGTGGCTTCTCTTGTTGAGGAGCACGGGCTCTAGGTGCACAGGCTTCAGTAGTTGTGGTGCGCGGGCTCAGTAGTTGTGGCTCACGAGCTCTAGAGCGCAGGTCAGTAGTTGTGGCGCATGGACTTAGTTGCTCCGCAGCATGTGGGATCTTCCTGGACCAGGGATCGAACCCGTGTCCCCTGCATTGGCAGGCGGGTGCTTAACCACTGCGCCACCAGGGAAGCCCCATAAGTCTTTTTTTAAATGCATGCTGATGTGACACCTGTCACAATACAATCTAACAAAATTGTTTCAAATGAAGTTAAAGACAACTGAGTGCTACTAGAGCCATCCTACGGAAATAACCGAGCAAACCTTTTGGCCCACCCAGTACATTGTGCTGCTTCTCTGCTCAGAGAAGTTTGGCTTGAAGCAAAGATGACTTACGTGGCAAAGCAACTGAGCTGATCATCTTTTCATTGAAGAGAATAAGGCGTTTTACGTGGTATTTCTCCCTCCCGCCCTCTCCTCTCTTGTGTGACGGTCTTGCACGGTTTTACTCTCACAGTTACTACAACTGGGCGTTGGCGGCTCCCATGATCCTCAGCCTGCAGGTCTTCCAGAAGAGCTTACCTAAGGTGAGGTCCTCTGCTGTTCGTTGCCCCCTCAGAGGTACCTATAGCATGTAGTGCTTCAAAACATCCAGATGTGCCTGTTTTTAAACTGGGTACTGTTCGGTTTGATTTAATATTCTAAAATTAATATTATCACTCAAATTATCTCATACCCCAAAGTGTAGGAAGTTAGCTGGGCTGCCATATCTTTGCCATTTTTACTAGATATTTATACTGGTTTCTGATGGTATATGAAGGTTGAGAGATTTTACTGACTGTTAGTTAAATATAGAATAAGTGAAAACATTTCCTCCCATTAACATGGAAAGAAGCAGCAAGAAGAGGGTGATGTGGCCCCCAGAAGCGTGGCATCGGTGTGATTCATTCAGCTTGTGGTTAAAACATGTAGAACATGAAGCTTTGCTTTGAATCTGTCCACCAAGATGACATCATCAGCCTAGCTGTTCCTCATAACTCATGAGAACCACATTTCCCAAGGGTAGAGAAATGAGAGCAGGCTGCCTGCCAGCCCCTAAGAGCGCTGCTCCTACATAACCAGACCACCCAATCTCATACCACAGAACTGCCACAAAAGAGGACACTGTCCATCTTTCAGAGGAGTCTGGGAGGTGTGGAAAGCGTTGCTCACCATCCTACACATTAATGGTTGAAAGGAGTCGGGTGCCTTGTGACTGACAGATGGCTAGACTCACCTGTGTTGATTGTTTTCAGGCCACAGTTGAGTCCTGGGTCAAAGATAAGATGCCAAAGAAATCTGGTCGCTGGTGGTTTTGGCGTAAGAGAGAGAGCATAACCAAACAGGTAACTGAGCTGGAGGTAATCCTTTCCATGGGCTGAAAAGAAGTGAATCTTTGGTTTATTCAAAAAAAACCTTTTTGCCAAGCACAAGTCAAGTTGGGCCACGTAATGCTCTTTTTTTTTTGTTTTTGTTTTTTCGCTGTATGCGGGCCTCTCACTGTTGTGGCCTCTCCCGTTGCGGAGCACAGGCTCAGCGGCCATGGCTCACGGGCCCAGCCACTCCGGGGCATGTGGGATCTTCCTGGACCGGGGCACGAACCCGTGTCCCCTGCATTGGCAGGCGGACTCTCAACCACTGCGCCACCAGGGAAGCCCACACGTAATGCTCTTTTAATAATAGTAGTCACCGTGTTTAAACAGTTACGTGTGCAGGTCTGATGCTAGGTGCTTCACATGCTGCATTACCTCTCACCTTTACGACAGCCCAGCAGTGTAGGTGTTTGGATTCCTGTTTTACAGGTGAGGAAGCTGGAGCACAAGGAGGTGATGTAACTTGACCGAGCGCACGTAACTGGTGAGGGCTGGAGCTGGGCTGTGACCTTAAGTCTGCCCCAAGAGCTGATGCCGTTTCCACCGCGCTGTGTCACCGGATGGAAGCCAGAGCTTGCCACCTTCCCCCGCTGGAGGGAGGGGCATCAGTCCCCTCTGTTCTGCAGGTCCAGCATCCCTGCCGTGGACCTAGTTGTATTATGCTGTGGGACTGAGCTGGTGCTCTCTCAACAATTCCTGCCCCTGACTTTGTGGAGGCAGCTTTTTGCACAAACAGCATATGACTTCTCTCTCAGGTTTCTGTCCTTTTGGCTCAAACTAGAGGAAGTTTGTTTCTTAAGCCTTTTTAAGTTGCGGATTCAGAAAGCGGTTTTGCTCGTTCCTGGAGAGAGCTACTGATGAACTTTTGCTTGTCCGTAGGGGGAGAAGTGCACATTGTCACTGTTATCTTGCCTTTCCAGCTGCCAGAGGCCAAGGAATGGAAATCGGAGGTGCCGCCGCCCATCGACCGGCCGTCGAGCGCGAAGGAGCCGGCCAATGGCAGGTGGGGGCCCCCGGTCTCTCCAGGCTCCCCCGCCTCGGCCATTGCATTCAAGCTGATGTTGGCCGTTTTGTTTAATTCTTAGTCAGAAATGTCTTTGTCCTGTGGACGTGCATGACAGTCAGTGGCTTCCTTCTGCTCAGTCAGCAGATGATAACTTCCACTTTTCTTTAAAAAATATCATCAGCTTCAGGACTCCCCTGGCGGTCCAGTGTTAGGACTCAGCACTCTCACAGCTGGGGCCCCAGGTTCAGTCCCTGGTCAGGAAACCAAGATTCCGCAAGCCGTGCCGTGTAGCGCGCACGCACGTGCGTGCATGCGTGTGTGTGTGCATGTGTAGACTATATCATCAGCTTACAGTACATATACTCCTCACTGCTTCCTGAGTACCTTGCTCCTGTCCTGGAGCCATGGACTCGGATGCCCTGAAATGCAGGCGTTTGGGAGGCAGATCTTGTGGAATTGTGAGATGTGCTGTCCCTGGTGCCCTGCTCCCTGGCTGTCAGGCACAGCAGGGGAGACGTAACAGGATCTGAGTTGGGCGTGGGTCCCTTTCATTTCTTGGAAGGAGTAGAGCTGCCTTGGACATGTGGATTGGCTGCCCCGAGGGGAGGTGCCACGACATACCCCATTCTTGTTTCTGCCACCCTGTTTCTTCCTCCATCAGGTTCTTTTCTCTTCCCATTCTCTAAACACTTGGGTTTATCTATCTTCTTGCTCTTTACCCTCTTCTTTTGAAAGGACTGTATAAAATCTTGTTAGTTTCTTAAATCACTAAGAAAGATTTTAAAGATTTGTATCTTTAGAAACATACATATCCTTTTCAACAAGAATCAGCAGGCCTAGTAGCATTCACTGGTTGTAGCAGAAAATGGCCAGTCACAGTGGGCGAGTAACCGCCGGCCAGTTGTAGAGGGAGGAGGAATATGCAGGTGTGGACTCTGGGTCTGGGGAATGGCTCCTCCTAGAATGGATTTAGGATCTCTCTCTCTTCTTGCTCCTAAATGAAAAGCTGTCGTCTGTAAAAAGTCCTGCTGCCTCTTCCGTAATGGGGTTGTGTTGAACAGGCCAGCTGAGGAAGACTCATCGAGTGACGAGGGGTCCCAGGAGCTGGAAGAATCCATCCAAGTGGACCCCATCCCTACGGAGCCGCTGAGCCACAGCAGCACCACCTCCTATAAGAAGTCTCTTCGTCTGTCCTCAGACCAGATCGTGAGTTGCATGTGGTCTGGGTGGATCCAAGTCACGTGAGCTCAGTAACTGTTTAACTCGACGGGTCTCCTCTCCTGTCCACCTGGCCCCAAGCCTTACACACGTGACCCAGCGTGTGGCCATGGAAATGCTCACCTACGTCCGGGAGAGCAGTGGCCCTCACACCGGGACCACCTGAGGACCTGCAGCACACTTCCTCCTCCTCCACCCCCGGGCCTCCCACCTCCGTGTCTGGGAGTGAACCAGGGCATCTGTGTTCTCAGCCTGTTTCCAGGATGAATCTTTTTTTTTTTTTTTTTAAAGAATTGTGTTGCATTCATTTTCCTTTTTTAATTAATTGATTAATTAATTAATTTTTGGCTGTGTTGGGTCTTCGTTGCTGTGCGAGGGCTTTCTCTAGTTGTGGCGAGCGGGGGCCACTCTTCATCGCAGTGCGCGGGCCTCTCACTGTCGCGGCCTCTCTTGTTGCGGAGCGCAGGCTCAGTAGTTGTGGCTCACGGGCCTAGTTGCTCCGCGGCATGTGGGATTTTCCCAGACCAGGGCTCGAACCCGTGTCCCCTGCATTGGCAGGCAGATTCTCAACCACTGCGCCACCAGGGAAGCCCCCTCCAGGATGAATCTTATACGTCTGGCCCGGCACTGGGCCACACACTGTCTTTTAGGAGCCACAGCCATAGGGAAATGACATTTTCTTACTTAGATGCAGTTTCCCCCTTCCTGTTTATTTCCCACTCCCTGACTTCCACCCATTTTCAATATGAAATTGTCCTGCTGTGCTCCAGGGCAGTCCCGGGTACAGAGGAAAAGGTTGGCGGGGGGGCGGGGCGGGTTGTGATCAGAAAAGTGCCTGGCACCTAACACATGGTTCAGGCAGTGGCTCGTGTGAGCCACGGGCGCAGCCCTGGGCCATCCTTCCTGAGCTGGGGTCCCAAAACGCTGCTGCTGGCTTGGGGAATGTTCAGATTCTGTTCCAAAACTGTGCTTTCCGCTGATTTTCTTTGCTTTGTTTTTTTTTTTTTTTTTTTTTTAATAAATTTCTTTGTCTTGTGGT
>NW_006784171.1:494804-504866 GCF_000442215.2 Lipotes vexillifer | reverse complement strand
TTTTTTTTTTTTTTTTTTTTTTTTTTTTTTTTTTTTAAACAGTTACTATGTCTTGTGTATTTCCATCCATTCTTTCTGTGTTCACACACATTTATGTATTTAAGAGGCTGGGGTCCTTTTTCACGTAACATTGTATCATAAGCAGTTTCTCTGACCACGTATTCCTGGAAAGTGTGACTTAATTGTTGCGTGTAATTCCATCAAAGTGATGTGCTATTAATTTTCAAAACTCTGATTTTTATTCTTATACTTTTTATAAAAGGCAAAACTGAAGCTCCAAGATGGCCCAAATGACGTCGTGTTTAGCATTACAACCCAGTATCAGGGCACCTGCCGCTGTGCGGGGACCATTTACCTGTGGGACTGGAACGATAAGGTCATCATTTCTGACATCGACGGGACGATAACCAAGTAAGCAGGAGCCTTGGGGTGACAGGGAAGGGGGCCCAGCTCAGTGTTTGGGGGCGGGGTTTGGGTTCCTCACCTGGGCAACCAGCCACCATCAGGAGAGTTCTTAAACTATACACACTGAGATGTCCTGAGTGCGGTCCCCACAGAGTCATCTTATGGAGGGAGGAAATAGGTGGGACCGTACAGACGTAAGGTCAAAAATCACACTTGGGGAATTCCCTGGAGGCCCAGTGGTTACGGGTGCGGTGGCCCAGGTTCAGTCCCTGGTTGGGGAACTGAGATCCCGCAAGCCGTGCAGCGCAGCCAAAAAAAGAATATTGATTATAACTTCGGGGAGGATTTAGTTATTTGGTCTCCAAATTCTGGTATGGTGGGGCGAGAAGAAGCTGTTGAGATCAGGGAGGAGAAAAACAGGATGTGTGGCGGTCAGTTCCCTCTCGTCTGATTGCCCTTCTGCAGCCCTGGGCCCCTGGTGGGGTCCTTGTCTCCTGTGCACAGGCCGAGGAAACCGCCTTTGGGCATTGTCCCTCCACCTCTCCCCCATCCGGCAGCCGCTGGCAGCTCGTATTGAACTAAATAGGTAAACACTTGGCTTTATATGCTTGATTCCTGATACCTTTTTCTGTTTCTGCCCTCTTAGGTCTGATGCTTTAGGACAGATCCTTCCACAGCTGGGTAAAGACTGGACTCATCAGGGTATCGCAAAGCTCTACCATTCCATCAATGAGTAGGTATCCCGACCCACGTGTCTGGTGAGCTAGAATTTTGCTTGAACTGTAGAAAAAGGGTGTTCATCAGCCAGTCCACAGAAATCTTGTTCATGATCCAGCTATTCCCGCTCTCCTTTCCCACCCCTTCCTAGAGCCTCACGCAGGGGAAAGTGTGAGCCGCCATCTGTGGGACAGGAGCTCTGTGCCTGTCATGGTATGCGTTGTTACGCACGTTAACCTTGTCATCTTGTTTTCGCAGGGCTGTGGGTTGTAGGCACTGCCTGTGTCTATAATCATAGCTGTACTTGGGGGTTTTAGCTGTAATTTAACAGGAGAGCCAATTTTCAGGTTTGGTTTTTTGAGTATTTTTAATTGTATTGCTTTAAGTAGGTAATGCATGCATGGGGTAATCAATTTACCATGGGGTCCTCTCTGTCAGAGTACTTTTTTTGTGAGAAAATAGTGCCGTGGCCTTTGTGGGATCCTAATACCTATGAGTTAAGTTGATCTGCAGAATTACAGTGTCTTAAGCACAAGTTGAAAATGTCATAATATGAAAATTGTGAGTATGTCAGTCACCCAGGTAAAGTTTGGCTCCTTGTTTTATAGAATGATCTGCATTCTGGAAATTGCCTATATAAGTAAAATCCTTTGTATCTTTCATCTATAGCAGATTGTTTAAAGATAACCTCAAATTTTTGTCTGTTTTGTAATTTGGCTTCCATGGACCAGATGCTGAAGCTATATCATTACTTGTAAATTTAGCGTAATCCCTAGTTGCACGTACCTCCATTTTCCCCCCGTGGTGTTTTTGATGGAATGGTGAGATCTTTATAATCCTAACAGTTTTTCTTATTAAATTTAAGAATTTGATTTTCATAGTAAATGAGAGGAACTTTATTTGGACCTTTAAAAAGAAAAACACATTTTCCCCCCTTTAGCCAAAGCACACAGGCTAAACAGGACATGTTCTCTTTCAGGAATGGCTACAAGTTCCTATACTGCTCCGCCCGCGCCATCGGCATGGCCGACATGACCCGCGGCTACCTGCACTGGGTCAACGACAAGGGCACAATCCTGCCCCGCGGCCCCCTCATGCTGTCCCCCAGCAGCCTGTTCTCCGCCTTCCACAGGTGCCTCTGTGTGCGTATGCGTGTGTGTGCGTGCAGCCTGCGCGCACACGGGGGCCTGACGAGACTGTATCTGTCGCAGAGCTTCTGCATCTTGGTTCCGTATTGTTCTAACTCACACATAGCTCACCTGGTCTGTGTCAGACACGGTTGAGAAGTCAGGTTGGCAAAGAAGGAGCAAGATACCGGTTATGAAGGATTAAAAAAATTGGGTGGTTGTGAGCACTGTAAAATCTTTTTAGGACCACATACCAAGGAAAACTACCATTTTGGATTTGGTGATTATATTTGTATTTTCTTCTCCTAGGGAAGTAATAGAAAAGAAACCAGAGAAGTTCAAAATTGAGTGTCTAAATGATATCAAGAATCTCTTTGCCCCGTCTAAGCAGCCGTTCTATGCAGCCTTTGGAAACCGTCCAAACGTAAGTGTGTCTTCTGCGCTACACACTCGGATGTGGTGTGTGAAACTCAGAGGAGGGTACTTTTAGGGTATAGCCCTGTGTTAATTCTCAGACCAGTTGTATACGCACAATCAATGTCTGTTCTGCTGAGTAGGCTTTCACTTTATCTGTTGTAAATTTTCTCCAGCGGTTGGGAAGGGCCTGTCGGTGGAGATGTGCCCCAGAATGTAGGTGTGTGACAAAGGGCACGCCCTCTGTCTCTGTGGCTTCAATTCCATTTCCTCAAGCAGTTCCGACTCTTGTTCTGAGTGATTCTAAGCCGAGTCTTGGATTCACCCCAGAACCAGGTCTCGAGGGCCCCCCTTGATTACCACTTCCCATCTCCTGCTCCGAGGCCCCTGGCGTCTCCGTGGCGCCCAAGTTTTCTGGCTTCCCGAGCACCCTCTGCGGTGGATCCGCTCTTTAGTTTGTGTTTGTCTAAAGCTCGGCTCCAGTGGCAAAGCTGTGCCGCACCAGCTTCACGTGATTTCCGTACACAGTCCCCTTTCGAGGCGATTTTCTGGCTCACAGGAACCGCAGGACCATCTCCTCATTTCTTCTCTCTGTAATCACCCTGCCCCATGTTTTCTGCTGCAGGATGTCTACGCTTACACACAAGTTGGAGTTCCAGACTGCAGGATCTTCACTGTGAACCCCAAGGGTGAGCTGATACAAGAAAGGACCAAAGGAAACAAGTCATCGTAAGTGCGTTCCCACTTCTCAGCCTGGAGCCCTGCAGCCAGGGGCCAAGAATCAGAACTGCACCTGCCTTTGGAGGCTTTCCTGTCTGCCGGGGTGTCTTCTCCTCTGCCGTAGCTGTTGGGGGGGTTGCTGAGGGGCCTAGACTTTGAGGAGGGCGGCGGTGCCCTGAGAAGGAGGCCTGTCTGGGATCCTTGCCATCTGCGGAATCTGAGTAACTGGCTGTACGATCTACAGTCTGTGCTCTCAGATCAACTGATGAATAACAGTTGCTGTGCTTCCTCCCACTTCCTTCTGCCAGGTATCACAGACTGAGCGAGCTCGTGGAACACGTGTTCCCACTTCTCAACAAGGAACAGAATTCTGCCTTTCCGTGCCCGGAGTTCAGCTCCTTCTGCTACTGGCGAGACCCGATCCCTGAGGTGGACCTGGACGACCTGGCCTGAGGCCGCACCTCCAGCGGGAGGCCCTCCGTCACTCGCCTCGCAGCAAGGGAAGGTGACCAGCTCTTCTGCTGGACAGAGGACATGGGGGTCCCCTCCCGGCCACAGGTGTGGGACAAGACGTGCTGACAGTCGGGCACCAGCAGGGACGGGAAAGCTGCTGGGGCTGGAACCGCCTTCCCCCTTCCCCCTCCCGGACCCTGAGGGGCTGCTGTTCGGTGCCGCGGCTGAAGCCGCGAGGGGAGCTTGGGCCTGAGGCTGGAGGCCTGGGCTTTTTTCACTGGCCTGTCCTCCCATCACTGGCCTGTCCTCCCACACGCTCTGTGTTGTGTGCTGGGTGCTCCTTTAATTGCTTGATTTAAAAAGAAGAAAAAAGAAGCTAAGAGTGGACCAAAATGTTGCACAAAGTAAAGTGTTCTAATTTCCACTGGGCAGTTGAAAGTGTTTCTCTCAAAGGGAGGGCTTTCTTCGGGGGATCAGGGTCCAGTTGGTGATGTCGGTCCAAACCGCCTGTGCACATTTCTTCTGTGGCTCCTCCCTCCCTGCTCCATGGAAACGGGACGCTTGCTCGGGCCCCCGGGGTGACAGACGTGGGCTTCGGGGGAACATAAGTTCCTTATGTCATTGCCTTCTCACCTGTGACTATTCCACGGTGGGGACCTGAACTGAGGTGTCGTGTCTCGGACTGGCAGGAAGGAGCAGGTCTTGCAGGATGTATGTGATGCCCGTAAGAGCCGTCCTAGCAGCAGGAGTTGGTTCAACACCAAGGAACAGCTCTGTTCTTAGGGAGGCCTTGGAAATGCAGATGAGCACTTGTGACGGGTCCTGGGAAGGGTCCTTTCTCCGTCCCCCTGCCTGCAGTCCAGTTTCCCAGCCTAGTTGTGATGAGCTCTTGTCGGACCCGAGCAGGCCGCCCCAGGGAAGCGGGGGTTCTGTCCACAAGCCTCTGCAGAGCCGTGAGCACGAGCCTGCAGAGGTGAGGCTGGGTGTGGACGGTCCCCTTGGTGTTAAAATCGAGAGAACTGTTAGGAGCTCTCCTGGGACCAGCAGGGCCCACACACAGCCCTGCGTTGGGTGAGAGAGCAGTGGGCAGGTTCCAGAGCGGAGGGCGGGCGCCCGATGGGAACGCTGCAGAGCAGTGCAGGCACGGCCCCCGGCCCCCACGGCTTCCTTTCCCACCTGTGCTTTCCCTGTGCTGGTCTGGCAGGGGCACTCTTCCTTGTAGTTGGCTCCACCGAAATAATAGCTGATCTAGAGCTGGGGAAATGGGGGAGGTTATTTTCCAGATTGGAGAGTTGAAAGTCCCTGACTCCATTGAGCCGTGCTTCCCAGTGCTGTTGGGTGCAGGGACGATGGCACAGTCCCCGGAACGCAGCTCTCAGTGGCAGAGGCTGGCGGAGCCACACACGCTTCCTCCGGTGCAAACCGTCCCACCGTAAATAGCTCAAGGACTCATCATTTAAAGAATTGATTTACGTACGGTAGGTCAGGGAAGATAGGTTGTGCTTGAGTGAAGTTCTGCCCAGTTAGTGAAATCAGTTCTTCGTACGGTGGCCCTGCAGTTACTTCATCTCGTAGATGCCATTGGCCGTCGCCCCACGCTTGCTTTAGGCAGTTACCCTGAGCTTCGTAGGGCTTTGCTACGTGCGGTACGGAAATCTTGGTAACACACCTTCTGTAGTCCTTTGTTGGCTGTCCTTTAAGGAGTTTCTGACTAGACACTTTCTTTTTCTCGATAAGCTCTTCTCTCTGGACACAGGGGCATCTTAGAGGGTCGAACCTGGGAACCCAGGCCTCCCGGCCCCGCACTGAGGGTGGCCGACCCCTCTGCCTGGGGGCCGTCAGCACTAGACTTTATCATTTTGTCACCGCGGATTGATCCAGTGGGTACATATGCTAATTAACCTGAGTCTTTTTCCTTATTTAAAGGAGTCCCTCTTGCTGAAAGTAGATGATTACTATTACTGTAGTGTTAAAGTATTAAGTTTGTGCTGAAAATCCATTGCCATTTGGTACAAATGACATTTGTTCTTTCTGTGAAAGAGAGATGCCCTCGAGTGTGTTTGTACACAGACCCTTCTGATGGGAGCTAATGAAGGAGCAGCAGCCTCTCGCTGCTTTCGGAGACAGGCAACGTCACGGGTTGAGGGGGGGCCGAGGTGGACTGGGCTCTTCTAATCGCTCTCTCCGCTGCTCCACTGGTGAAATGGCCGTGGCCCCTTTCCCTCTTTCCAGTCCAACCTGACTTAAGTCTCTGCCTTGGTGTCCGCGTGCTGAAGCTTGTATGGCTCTAGTGTTGACATCTGTATCTCTGCAGGGCTTACGAAGTGCACGCGTGGGCCCAGAGCATGCAGACTTGGCCCACGTGTCAGTATCGTGTTTGCTGTGCTTTAAAACATCTGCATAGTTTTCAACTGGAAAAAAAAAAAAAAACTTAACTAGTGTGATGTCATGAAATGAAAGCTGTTGACAATCTAGGAACAAGAGCCAGCTAACCAGCCGGAAAGTGCTCGTGCCTTTGGCTGCACGTGGCCCTTCTGGAGTGTGTCCTTGAAGCTGCAGGCAAGACTGAAGAAATGGGCAGAGAGTAAACTCTCAGGTTTTGCAAGTTGGTGAAAACAGACTCTCCCAGGGAATTTTATCATCTTTTCAAGTATCATCATAATTACTCTGGGAAGCCTTGTCTTCCTCTGTTTTAGAGAATATGCTGGGTTTAATGAAACTGGTTGAAGATTGAGTTTTTGTTTAAAGTAAGTGCTCTTTCCAGGTGAAAACTACTTTTTTGGTTTGTTTTAAAGGTAAGAGAGGGAAGGGAAAACTTTACCCTTTTAATCATTACGTTCAGTCTGTGATGACATATTTGATTATTAGGCACAGCAGTGCCACTAACAAGTTTTTTAACTTGTCAGAAATTAATTGTAAACATCAGTTCAGTACTTAGTTTATGGCGAAGACAACTGTCTTAAGATAAATGGCTCATATTTTGGTGCAGTGTTTGATGTTCAAAACAAAATGTTACAACAATAAACAAACGTAAACTGAATGCATCTGACTCTCTCCTTCAGAGGACACTAAATCCTCTAATCTCTTGCCAGAAATTGATAATTTCCATAAATTAGCATTAGTTCTTTGCTGACACTTAAATTTGTGTATAGAAAGGACTTCTTTTTTGGTGCTTGTTTTTATAAAACCTGACTCCAGAGTGAAGCTACACCCACAGGAACTAACCTCTCTTGCTTTGTAGGTTCTGCCAGGCAGTGATCCATTCATACATATGTGATTTCTAGGGGAGTCTCCCTGGCACCCTCCGGGCTGCTTCCCCCGCCCCTCAGCCCTTCAGGGGTCCCCTGAGCGCCTTGCATTAAACCCTTCCTCTGGGTGAATACTACTTAGCCGTCCTGATGTTTTCATCAGCTGTTAGGAGAGTCAAAGTGTTCTTGGATCAAAAACCACATCCCCCCATGTTATGCTATTTGAGTATCTTTATCCCCCAGACGGCTAAGCACACACTGAGCCTGCCGGCTCTCACTAGCCGCTCGAGAGTGTGCCTCCGCCTCCACGTGGGGAAGCTGCCGCTTTCTGCTTGTTGGCCACTGGAAGCAACAGAGTGGGCTGGGCGAGAGGTGGGGGGGGAGGGGGGAGGAGGGAGCCGCGGCTCTGTGGGGTGTGCTCCGCGAGAGAAGGGAAGAGCTCAGACAGGGAGGTTCACGATCAGGAACTGGAACTGGCCGCCAGCGCTTGGGCAGGAGCAGGGGAGCACCGAGAGCCCGTCTCCACCATGGCCCCGCTGCGCCACCAGACTCTGCGCTGTCCTTTCCCGTTGATGGGAGGGGACAGGGACAGCACGTGTAGATGTTTAGGAAGTGGGTGTGGATGCGTGTAAAGCCACGTTTCACATGTCTCTGATCACAGATACGTGTTTCCTTTCAAACGGCAAATTGTGAGAAATAACTCAAGATGATAGGGTCACTGAGAAAGGTTAACGCACTAACGGGAGTGACGTCAAATGAAGTTTGCACTGATTTGCGGTCTTTACCGCTGGTCGTCTTTCGTTGTTTTTCGCCATTTAAGCGTGAGGCCGTTTGCTGATGTTAGATGTGGGGGCAGAACGTCCCGGTCCTGTCTCTGCTTCTCCCGGGGGGCGCCCTGACCACCTTCTCAGCAACCCCTTGTTTCAGAAGTTGTAACCTTGTGCCTGATCAGAGTCCAGGGGCCTGGTCCACACGTCTCACTCCCAGGCTCACAGCGCTGGGCCGCTGACGTCTGGAGGAGCTGCTCCGAGCCTCCCAGCCTGAGCTCAGCCCATATTGCTTCCCTCTGTGCAAGAGGACAGCCTTTCCCTTCTACAGACGCTGACTCCTGTGAACCACGGTCCAGCTTTCATCCCATTGAAGTCAACGCAGGACCTGCTGCAGTCGTGGATCGAGAGCGGAAGTTCTCCGTTGTCAATAAATGAGTCAGGATGCACCGGCAGAGGGGGTGTTTCACTCGCTGCTCTAAGCACCGACTGTGGAGTGGAGAAAAGTAATTCTCTACCTTCTGTCTGCTCCCTGCCTTTCCGGCTATTGAGCATTTGTCCCCTTTGGCACCAGGTAAGGTCTTTAAAGGGGGTGTGAGGTGGAGAGGGCAGAAGCATGTGCCCACTGGGTTTTCCTGAAAATGCTCCACTGCAGTGGGGTTTTTCCCATGAGTCATTTCTAGGAAGCCACTGCTAGCCAATTCCCCAGCTGTAGAAATGGGGCAAGGGTGCTGGCCCACCCCCATGCCCCGGACAGAGAGGCCCCGCCTTCCGTTTTGGCCCCTTCGCCCTAGCTGGCGGAGGGGGTGAGGGAGAAGGCAGGCCTCTCTGTCCACTGGCCGCCCTGGGCTCTCATTTGCTAGCAGTTCTGGAAAAAACATTCTTACAGCATAAGAGTACCTTGGTGGCTTGATGTCGGCCAAGGAAACTTGTTTCCATTGTCCACATCTTTCCCTGGGGCTCTGGGGAGCCCCAGTGGCACTTGGTTGGCCAACAGGTTTTACCAACCTGATTAGCAAAGACCACGTGGAGCTAAGGGTTTGGTGTGGCTGCCAGTAGAGGAGTGAGGGGCCTGGGCTTCCCGGGAACAGGGCGTGCTCTCCACGGGAGGAGTCCTGCTTTCCTCAGATGACCTCAGTGTTCAGTGTGGTCGGTTTTGGGTTGGGCCTCTTGTTGCCTGGGAGCTCAGGAGTCCTTACAGCTGCATCTGCTGTGAGAGCTGCGGGTTCAATGTGAATGTCCAGCACCCCCTGGAGGAGCCCCCTTTTCAGCTGTGGGGCTCACATGGGGACTCTGACCTCCAAGCACATCTAGTCTGTCTGTCTGTACAAGCCAAGAACAACCCCCAAGTGCACGGCGTGGATGCTGAGGGATAACGGTTGCATGGTTGAGATGAATTTACTCAAGCTTACTTTCTGCAGCCGTTGAAGTCACTTACTGTAGTTTGCTTTTCGGCAGCAACTCTCAATCCAGAAGGCCCCAGACTGAACTGGAAGTGTTTTACATCTTTATTGACACTCCCTGTCTTTGCACTTAAGTCGTACATGTCATTCAAGGAGCCCAACAAGCCACATGACAGTCTCTCTTGTGTCCCTCTCAGCCAGGCAAACCCGGGGTGGGGGGGAGGGGGGTGGCGAGCCAAACCTGGGGCCGCCCACCGTGCGCCCTGGGTCTGTGGCGGCCGCCCACCGTGCGCCCTGGGTCTGTGGCGGCCGCCCACCGTGCGCCCTGGGTCTGTGGCGGCACACGCGCCACTTCAGTGTTTGAACTCTTCTCCTGCGTGCGGGGTAAGTGAAGACGGAAGCCGCTGGCGACAGCTCTGCTCCAGTAGAGCCTGGCCACCGGTGCCGGTTCTGCCTCCTCGCCGCGGCTCGTCCTTCCGCAGCAGCAGGGCGTGATCCCGCCGGGCAGCAGTAGGAGCCTCCGCGGTCAGCACCCTGCAGGCCCAGCACAGGCCCCTCGGAGAGAGCTCAGGCCACGGCAGAGCCAGAGGTGGGAGCCGGGAGACGCGGGGGGAGGAGCCGGCGGCAGGCAGGGGCGCTTCCGACTCTTAGGCGCCACGGCCACGTTAGCCCGTGGTTTACTCCTTGCTGCCTTGGCAGCCAGGCATGGCCTTTACCTGGGGGAGGTGGTGGGGTGTCTGCAGGAAACTAGACCAGTGCTCCAGTTACACACACACGCTGAATACATTAAAGCTGCCGAGTTCCTACA
>NW_006784171.1:492949-494794 GCF_000442215.2 Lipotes vexillifer | reverse complement strand
TCTTTCCCCTTCCCTTGCCCGGCCACCTCAGAGGTGGGACAGGAAAGGATATAAGAAAACCCCACTAAACGTGGAGTACATTTCGTCAAAGTCTGTGTGAGCCAACCTGCCCCCGGTCACCACGATGTTGACGCCATCCCCTGCCTTCAAGTGCACAATAAGGTGGAACGCCCCCGGGCCCCCACAAGTGTGCGCAGCCCCCTGGGGCCGGTGGTATTCCAGGAATTCTCTCTCGTAGCCGGCCGTGTGCAGCTGTGCCACGCTGGCGTTGGCGACCGAAAGGACGGCTTCCACGTACGTGTCCCTCTCGGGGGTGAGCGTGGCCGTGATCAGGTAGCGCCCATCGTACGGAGCTGTGAAGACCCCTGGGAGGAGGAAAGCAGACACCGTTGTTCACGTGACACCATCACAGCCTTTTGCGACAAGCTGACAACCCGGGTGAAGGCAGACCAGCCTCTGGGTTTGCCCTGGGTGGCCTGGGTTTGGGCTCAAAGTCCTGCTCAGCCTCCCTACGGGAGGCAGGCGCACTCAGGGGCGCAGCCCCTCCGCATACTAAACCCACCCAACGACAGTGACAGTCCCCTTGGCCCACACGGCTCTCTGCACTGACCTGGTCCTCACTGGAGACCCAGCAGCAGAGGGAAAACTGGCCCTTTACTGTGCACACTGGCCTGTTCCCCCTCACCCAGGTTTTCACCGTAGGAAGCAGCCACGCCGATCCTGGCTGCCTCTGGGGAGTTTTCTCTGTCACTGAAAGCACCTCGAGGCCAACCTAGAATCGACTTCACAGGCACAATATCCACAAAACGCCTTAGCTGCCTTCTGGGGAGGCAGGACCAAAAAATCCCCACAAAGTCGGTCATTAATGCAGTAAGAAGAGACACCGAGCCAGGGGTGCAGCCACAGCCAGCCCTCCTCCGGTGGAAGAGCCAGGCTCGCCGCTGGACCAGTAGTACCCAGGTGGCATCCTCGCGCAGCCAGAAGCCAGCTGGTATTTAGACACACGCTCGGGGGCTGGGGAGGCAGGGGAAGGGCTGGTCGGAGGTGGGGGGGGATAAGGTTCGCAGATGTTGCCCATTTGCAAAGCAGCAGCACATGGGCCCACAGCCAGACCCAGTGCTGGCAGGAGTGGCCACTGCCCAAGAGCTCTGGGGAGGGTGCCGGACATGGGCCACTGACCATGGGCTGAGAGCTGAGAAGGAATCTAAGGGGCCTGAGTCTTCAACCTGCCCTGAAACGTGCCAGGCCGCCCAGCTCCCTTGCCCAGCTCTTCTCAGTAAATTTAGAGCCTGGGGACAGACGGGCCCCAGCACTCCGGACACATGACCAGCGTCTGCTCAGGGTCACGCAGAACTCCCTTTACTGAAGACCCATTGGAGAGAGCATGGTTCTGGGCATCCTGGGAACAGGAGAGAAATGTAGGTCATGGTCCCTGTGTGCCGAGAGCACCTGGCCTGTCGGCGTGGACAAGCTGTCCCCATAGCCGAGGCTGCGTGGAGGGCCCCGGGGGAAGCCCAACTTGAGCACAAAGCGAAGCAGCCTTCTCACACACACACACACACACACACACACACACACCCCCGCCTCCAAGCCCGTTAAAAACAGAGTGTGATGCCGAGCTTCAGGCCTATGGGCCTGAAGGCCAGGAGCCTCGTTTTCCCACGCTCTGCAGTTCATTCATTCTGGTGCTCGCTAAAACCCGAGGCCCGCAGTTCTGAGACCCGCGGCCAGGGCGACAACTCACATGTCTGCCCGCAGAGAGCCGATTCCCTCCCAGGGGCCATGCAGAGCCCCGGCCACAGCGCGCACGTGACACCCCGGTCCGCTGGTGCCTGCGGGGGGGGG
>NW_006784171.1:491142-492881 GCF_000442215.2 Lipotes vexillifer | reverse complement strand
CCGGGGGGGGGGGGGGCAGCGGCGGACCAGGGGGTCCTGGCTCTCCTCCCGCAGGCGAGATGCCCGCGGCCCCGAGGACAGCAGCCCAGGCACCGGGGTGGCCTCCCGTCCCAGCTCTTCTCGGGGGTTGGGAACCACATGGACCGAACCCCCGGCAGGGCGAGTGGTTCTGCCCAGAGCAGGCGCCCTGCGCTGCTGCTGACCCACTTGGGGCTCAGAAACCAGGAATCCTGCAGGCGGCGGCGTGGGCGCACCTGTTGTGGCAGCCGCGAGGCACCCTCCTCACAGCCTCCCGGCTGGGAGAGTCCTCCCGAGCGGCCGTGTGTGCGGGCGGACTCACCGGTGCTGGGGTCGTACACGTCCCCGTCGTTCACCAGCACTTTGTTAAAGAGGACGACGCCCGCATCGCTGGGGAAAGGCTTCCGGGTGAGCCCCGCAGAGAAGGACACCAGAGACGGCGCCGGGACCCCTGGGCAGAGAGAGGATGCACCTGCAGTCAGGCCCCGGGCCGAGGCCCGCGCGCCGTCCCGAGGGGCAGCCTGGGCCTTGCATTTCGCCTCAAAGTGGGCACACCCCCTCCTCACACCCTCGGCCCGACAGTGCCCTTGTCAGAGGGGCAGGCAGTTGCTGGGAGTGCTCATGCGTGGACTGCGCTGGCCGCTGCGTGAGACGGGAGGCTTCGCGCATGCGTGGGCCTTGTGTAGGATGTCTGGGGTGGGGGCGCTGAGGCCCCACAAGGTGCTTCTGTGTGAGCGCTTCTGCGATGAGAGCTGGGAGGCTGCGCGCGGACACGCGAGGGGTGGCTTTGCGCGTGCGTGATGCTATGCGGCGGGGGTGGGGGCGGCGCGCGCACGCGCGTTTGTGTTCGTGCACACGCTAGCAAGTGAGCCGGGGAGAGCTGCACCCGTGCTAATCGCCCAGAGGGAGGAGAAAGGACCCGCAGGTGGGGGCGGCGGGGGGGAACGGGGGCTGCCCAGGACTGCCCACCTCGGCCTCCCGTCCTCGCTAACGTACCTGGGGAGGCTACAGGCGGTGACTTGGGGTACCCTGAAAAACAAAACGCAGATGCAGTGTCAAAGCCCTAATAGCGCACCTCATTTTCCTGAGCCCCTCCTTTTCTGCCTGTTCCTCACACTGTGTAAGTAGACATTAAAAGCACCCACTCCAGCTGCCTGCACAGAGAAGACAGCCCTGAGAACGAACTGGCTGGGGGAATAGGAAAGAAGATGGGCTGGAGCCTTGGGGCCCACGCCAGCGAGCGGGCTACAGACCGACATGTCCCCTCCCACGCTTGCCCTCCAGGAGCAGGGACTGTTCACTAGCTTTGCCCCCAGGTAGACTGGATGCAGTGTTTGTCGTATGGATGCGTGGAAGGAAGGACAGACGTACAATGAACAAATTGCCCAAAAGAATATAAAGCATCCAAGATACGTGGAACAGAAGGAAAACTGTCACCTTAGAAAAGTCCCCACACCTGCCTGCGAGCGAGCTGGGATCACTGGAGCTTGGGGTGGCTGAGAAGGAACGGCAGTGACCCCACCTACCCAGCAGCCACGGTGCTTCATTCAGGCAGGCTGGCCTTGCCTGTGGCTGAGTGCCTCCAACTGGCAGCTTGGTTTAACTCTGAGGTGACTGGTTGGTACTATCCTGTGACAGCTGATGTGAACTACCCCAAGCAGCATCACGTGTTTATATGTCCTAGCCCAGAGCCTCAGCTTCCTCATCTATCGGTAGAATAT
>NW_006784171.1:468219-490488 GCF_000442215.2 Lipotes vexillifer | reverse complement strand
TAGGGAAAGCTGTAGCTCCAGCACCTCGTTCAGTCCCTGGCATGCAGTGGGTGTCCCATAAATGCCCCCCTTTTCCTTCTCCCTCCTGCCTTCACCTGACTTCACCTCCTCCACCACCACGGTGCCGACCTTCCAACTCACATGAAGCACTTAACTGGCCAAGCACTGGCCTAGGCTTTTCTCCATCCTCACAATAACTCTCTGAAGTCCTATTATTATCTTCCCTTTGCCGTTGACAGAGCTAAGCCTTGCAATGACATAGCTAGGGTTGGAGCCAGAACCTTCCAGCCTACCCACTTTGATGTGTGCTCATCTTTGCGGCTACGCAAGCTCCCAGTATCCTCTTGGTTTCCCCGGTACACTTCCTGCTAGGGAGATCAAGGAGCTTGCCCATGTGGTCCAGGTATTACAGCCCATGGCACAAATCTATTTCTAAGTATGATGTACTATCCCCCAGAGTACCACAGAACCTTTGGAGAGCCAAGTTTTGGACCTTGTACCCTGAAGGCTGCACCCATGACCCGCAGAGACCCTGCAGCAGCCCCCTGGGGCTCAGGCTGCCCCCTCTGTGCATCCTCACCTTCCGCAGCTCAGATGGCCCAGCAGCAGGGGACCCTTACCTGGTGCTCCCGCGTAGCCTTCGGCCCTGGGGATGGGCCCCTGCCCAGTCTGGCCGTCCACGCCCCGGGGCAGTCCTCGCCCCGACATGCCCATCCTGCCCGGGGGCCCGGCCTCTCCAGTCTCCATAATGACCCCGGTGGAGCCAGGCAAGAAGGGCAGCCCCGTCCAGCCTGGCCGCAGCAGCGGGGGCAGTGGCCGGGGGCGTCTCTTGGGCAGGACAGGCTGCTGGCCTATGTACGGCTGCTGTCCAGGGTCCTTGGACGGCGGTGGAGGGGTCGGCGGTGGAGGGGTCAGCGCTGGAGCAGGTGGCTTGGTGGGGGCCTCTGCCGGGTGCGGGGCCTTCCCCTGGGGCAGAGGCTGGGGTGCTGCTGAGGGCTCCTCCGCTGAGCATTTGGAAAGTGGAAAGAAATACACAGGGTTCAAAACCTCAGACTTGACTGCTTGACCACAGGCCCCTGTGTGAGACTTCCGTGAGCATGGCTCCCTGGAAGGTGTGTGCTTGGGGGGCTGGCCTGTGGCCTCTGCGGGGGTCCCTGGGCTGGGCCCACCAGCAAACACAAGAGCAGCCACCACAGAGTGGGGACAGCCTGCCTGGACCCCCCTGCCCAGGGGAGGGGGATCTTCCCCCCCTTTCTTCATGATGGTCGCACTCTCCAAAACAGCACCCAAAACTCCCTGATTTCACTACATGGTGATACCACAGGGGTATCTGCCTGCCTGCTGCCACCCACGGCCTTGCATTCTCTCAAAGAAGCTAGTCTCATGGTCACAGTGGACAGCCTCACAAGCCGAGGACCTGCTGGGTGCAGACATCACGGGACCCAGGCAGGTGTCAGGGAGCTCGGGCTGCCTCTGCAACAGGCACAGCTCCCAAAGGAGCGGCAGTGCCCCCCACCTCTCACCACAGCCTTAAGATCACCAACTGAGGGAATTTCCACTGCAGAAAAGTCCTGATTCACATTTCCCTGCCCTCTTGGGATGGCGCTATGACACAAGCGGGAAGCTGCCACCCTTTCCTCCTATGAATACATTCCTGGAACTAACCTTCCTGAAGGCCTGTAAGACATCTAAAAATAACCAGGACTGGTCACAATACCATCCTCAAAAGCCAAACCCCACCCACCTCCTCAATCTGTATTATGCCTGCAATGGCCCAGCTTCCAAGGCTACAAAATTATGACCAAGCAAAATCAGTAACTGCATTGTGCCCCACTGCCTAGTTTTGTTTTAAAACTCACAAAGGTAATTATGGCAGATCGAACCCATGCGCCCCCTCCACTCACAGGTTGCTAGCCCACCTCCAGCCCCAAAGGGAGACTATTTCTCAAATAGCCTTTCCCACCCAGTACTCCATGAGAGGATTAATCCCTAAGGAAAATGATTTGAATGAAGTGATCACTTTTTAATTTCCCCCATGGATGGTAAAGAACTAATACCATTCTAGATGCACTGAAGATAAGTTAATTCACACCATACAGTGGAAAGGCATCAGGCCTTAATTCTCTTCAGGACTCTGGTGGGAAGAGTTGAGCTGGGCATAGAAACTGAGGCAGAGCAGCTCCCGACGTGGGGACACCACCAGCCACAGTGAAGGACAAGAATGAGAAAGGAAACCAACGAACAAAAGGGAACTTTAAAGAGATAATACAAGAAAATAAACATGTAATAAGGCGTGCTCCTCACTAGCGAGGATGCCCACAGGCTTCTCCAAGTGTGTAACTTTAGCTTCTGCCCTAAATAAACCGCTTCATTGCGTGCTCTCCCACACGTACTGTGCTTCTAATAAACGCTGTGCCTGCTTTAAACAAAAACAAACAGAAGTAATAATCTCAGAAACAGAAGACACTGCATCCAAAGTATAAGAATAGATTAGTATTAAGAGAGGCCTAACCAGAGAATAAAGCTGAGTCTTTGCTGATTAAAAATATACTTGCCAAAATAAGAAAATTCAATGAAACAGTTGGTAGATAAAATCAAGGTGCTCTTTCAGAAGGTAGATCAGGAAGAGAAAAGAATGGACAATAGGAGAGAAACCATAGGGAAATTAGACACTTTCCAACCCAGAAGTCTTTCCCGAAAAGAAAGATCAGAAAAACGGGTGTAGGGATGATGAGGTAGTAAGGAGAAACTCAAATACACAATTTCTCAGAACTAAGAAAGATCCCAACACAATTATTGAATGAAAGACCCAAACCAAAGCATATTCAGAACACTGAGGATAAAGACCATACAAACTGTCAGGGGAAAACTAAAAAGTGACCTCAAATCAGAAGGGCATCATCAGGCTTCTCAACAACAGTACTGGAAACCAGAAGACAAAAGAACACCTTCAAATTTTGAGGGAATATCATTGCTAACCTTGAATTCTATACCCAGCTAAAATATCTGCCAGTTGTGAAACTAGAATAAAGACATTTCCAGGCATGCACTATTTAAAGACAAACAAACAAGCAAAACTGTCGAGCACCCTTTCTTAGAAAGCTATTGGAAAATGTACTCCACTGAAACAAGGGAGTAAACCATGAAAGAAAGAAATGCAGAGTAAAGGAAAGGGTCTAAGACAGGAGAGAGGTTCAAGGAATTTCTAGGATGGTAGTGAAAGAAGTTTCAGATTGAAAGCCTTAGAGCAAGTCCAGAGAATAAGGAGTCCAGACTGGGTCAGGAAGAGAGAATCCCGGAGAGAGGTCACTGATTTAAAACATGGAACTGACAAATGATCTGATAATTTTTATGGTATTGAGAGGGTGTCAGAGAGTGAGAAGAATCCAAAACAGATATGTAAAATCTAGCAAATAATAATGCAGCTCTACTACTAATTCAGAGGAAAGCAAAACGAAAAGCAACATGATCATATCTGGCCATTATTGAGCTGTTTAGCTCCTCATAGCATAAATACTGACTTGATTTTTGTGGCATAACTCCACTGGGAGCTGGGAGGAGGGGAAGCAGGGGGAGACACGAGAGAGCCTAATACATAGGCTAATGTCTACAGCTGATAAGTGATATACATAATGTGAAATAATACCCATATAGAGATATCTAAAGCTAATAAATTGATGGTAAACATCGGGGGGAGAAAACAGCTGAAAGTGGCACGTGGCCACCTCTGGGGTGAGAAGGGTAACAGGGAAAAGGGGGCAGGAAAGCTGGTTTTCATTATAAACTTCTCAGAACTATTTCATTTTTATAAGACATAATTATGGAAGACACCCAGGACCTGTCTCTAAACTCTCTTCCCTCCAGTCCAAGCTCAGGTCCTTCCTTGTCTGTCTCCCCTCCCTCCTCACGCTGTTTCCAGGCTCACAAGCTGGCCTCCCTCCCAGGGGCACAGGCTCCTGCCCTAGCCCCACCTCCCTTCTCTGCTGGAGATGCTCCTCCAGCATCACTCCTCTCTCCTCCGTCTCTTGCCTTCCACCCCACCAGCTCCTTCCCTTTAGCCCATGTTTATGTGTCTCCACCCAAAATTTAAAAACAAGTACTTTTCCTCAGTCCTACAACCCTCAATGAATTACAGTTGACAAAGCACCTAAAAATAGCCAAGTACAGGCCCCTCAACCGGGTCCTTATTTTCGTACCTATCCCCCCCAAACCCTTCAAACCAGCCCTCTTTCTCTGAAGCCCCCGTCTGTCGCTTGCCCCATCACCTAGTCCAGGTGCTCTCGCTTATCACACACCCCCCGATCTGGGCTAAGTCCAGCTGATTCTAATTTTGAATCGTCCTTTGGGTCCTTCCTCCACACCTTTCTCAGAATACTCTTAGAACGCATCCTAGTCATCCTCCTTGCTCAGAAATCTCCGGTTGTCCTCCACTGCTCATAAAATCCAACAGAATCTCCTCTGTCATCCATGTCCCCACCCCCTGCCCCATCGCCTCCTGCCACCTTCAGTACCCCCACTGGGGCCTGGTTCTCATCTGAGCATCCCTGCCTTTGTGCTTTGCTGTTCGCACTCCCTAAAATGCCTCTTCAGGTGCCCTCACCGAAACACGCCTCTCCCTGCAGTCCTGGTTCAGATACCCGCTCCTCGTGAAGCCGTCATGAATCTGCCCATTAGGGCTTGAACATCCTGCCTCCGAACCATGAACCACTTTGGCCTCTCAGGGGTCTTTTCAGTTTTTTTCATCTCTCCTTTCTTGCTGGATGATGAGCACTTGAGGACACATTTTAATGATCTTTTATCCCCAGGGCCTGGCACGTGACACTGAGACATCTAAGTATTTGGTGAATGAGGGAAGGCTGTAAGTACAGCAGGTACCATGGGCTGCACCCTCACTCCTGCCAACCATTCAACTAGGCGCCCTAATTTTGCCAACGATAATCATTCTGGGGTCCTATAAGGGCAATGCCAGTACCTAGAGTCAGTGGTGGTTCTCTTTTACGTTCATCACTCCCTCAACACCCAGGCTTGTCATAGCAAGTGGAAGGTAGAGGGAAACAAATGAACAACCTGCTTGGGCCAAATATCCTCCACCAATCTCTGTGGGGAGTCCGTCCAGCACACTGTGCAGGACAGGCGGCTCCAAAACACCACTCACATCACAGCAAAGACAGTCATGAGAAAGCGGCCCTGGATCCAGACTGCTCCCCAGCCCTGGCCCCCAACACAGGCTGAGCCCAGTGCATCACGTGGTGTTTCTAATGCACACATTTATTACATGGTTGTAACAAAGGCTGGACAGCATCTTGCTCATTCTGGAAAGATAGCTCTGGCAGTCAACGTCTTTCTAAAGCAAACATATGTTTCTAATCCAGAGAGTGACCATTTGTACCGAGTTCCTCGTAAGAGCCAAGTGTTGCTGCCCATGTTTCACGTGCGAGGAATGATCAGCCATACGTGTGCTTGCTCTTGTTCCAGAACTTGCCCCAAGGCGTTGGTCCTGATGCCACAGTGTGGCCTTGTGCCACTGTGTGCGGGATGGGCAGGGCCACAGCCTTACCAAGGATGGACCTAACACCATGTAGGAAAGGCCACTCCCTCTCCATTAAAGTTCTTATTAAAAGCCAATTTCAACTTTGCTAAGACAAAGACCTGCCTAAGGAAATCCGCAACAGTCCACGAGACTGACATGCCTTCCTCCGCTCTCAGGAGCCTGGGTGGTCTGGCTCCTCCTGCAGCCGCCAGAGAACCCTGCAGAGTGGCAGCTAAATCGCCCAAGTTCCAGCCCCGTGGCTGGGCCTGGCAACTTGGTGGTATCTCGTCACAGAGCAGGGATGCGGGGACAGACACGGGCCTTGGACGTTAGTCTTGCTGGTGGTGTGGCTGAGGGAAAGCCACAGAAACCTCCTGAGTTATCAGCTCAGCCATCACTCAGGCTAAACCGGCAAAGCCTCCTGACAAGCAGGCGGAATCGGTGCCAATCAGATGAAGTGATGGGTGCAGGGGCGCCTCCCTGACTGTAAAACACTGTGCAAACGTCAAGGGCAATTCCCAGCTCGGGGGAAGCTGAGCTGCCTGGCATCCCAAGGGTGTGTCTGCTGACCAAACCCTGCAACTCCGGGGGACTACTTTAAAGATGTCAATCAAGCCTTCTGACTTCATATTTTCTTTTATTATTTATTTATTTTTTGGCCACGCCGCACAGCTTGCAGGACCTTAGGTCCTCGACCAGGAACTGAACCTGTGCCCTCAGCAGTGACAGTGTGGAGTCCTAACCACTGGACTTCCATGGAATTCCCAAGACTGATGACTTAAAAAAAAAAAAAAACATCCAAATGCTGACATACAGCAGGCTAAGTGGACGGAGGGCCACACTGCCCAGCAAAGCTCAGTTCTTGGGAAGCGCCTGAGAAAACGCGAGGCTCAGCAGGAGGTTCTGCGGGACTCTGGTGCTCTCACTGACGGGCACAGGGTGGGCACAAGGCAGGGGCTTCCGAGGAGACGCTTGCTGGTCTCCCTGCAGAAAGGCTGAGGGAAGACAGGCCGTGGAGGCATGTGAAGGACTCTCAGGACTGGGGAGACAACCCACAGAAACCCTGCACTACTCCCCTGACAGCAGAGGAAGGGAAACCATGGGTTCGCAGGAATGGTCCTACTCTGAGCAAATGGCAGTTGAAATGCTGCTTTGGGCTTTGGTTGGAACGAAGAGGAAAAGCATTCAAGCTCGTCCAAGGGGCGCTGTGGTTCCATCACAGAAGGGCCCGGACCGACTCTTCCTCTAGAGGACAGAGCCCACTGGCCCAGCCGAGAAAGGAGTCCAGACGTGATCACACGGAAGCCCGTGGAATCAGCCTCAACAGGGGAAACAGGTCGACATTTCTGAAAAGTACAACCTAGAGAACACTAACACAGAGAGACGGCTCCGGCCGCTCCTGTTGACATCGGGGTAGGCTCACTTGGGACGGACGGTCATTCGATGTCACTGAATCCCAGAGAGGCCGACCCAAGCATCAGCATCACTGGGGGATTTTCTTCTGGTAGAAATTCACAAGCTGATTCTAAGTTGTATATGGAAGTGCAGAGAGAGGATCTACCTGATTCTCAGACTCACTATAAAGCGGCAGTAGTCAAGGCCTAAGGAGACACATCAACAGCGAAGAGCAGAGTCCCCCAGTGGACGCGCACGTCACGGTGGAGCTTGCGTGGGTGGCGCTGGGTCAAGTCCGGGATTTTATCCTCTCTCCTCACCGCCCTCCCGCCCGCGCTTCTCTTCTTTCTGGGCACGGCAGCCCCAGTGCCGCCTCTGAGGGGGCCTGCCTTCCACTTCTGGGACCAGAGCTAGGGGGTTCTTTGTTTTAATTACAAATTTAATTACAAATTCCTGGATCTGACCTCATCCCTGCTGAGCAGGAATCTCCCGAGTGAGTCCGGAGTCCTTATTTTTGCTCGCGGAGGATTCTGCACGCAGCTGTGGGAGAGCCCTCCTGGAACATGGCAGTTCTAAAGTCAACGTTAAGATGGAGGAAAGCAGCTGCAACTTTCACCAACTAAAGAGCTTTACAACAACCAGATGCTCACAGGGCAAAAGGGCAGGTATCGTCTGGAGTTGGTGTGGTCTGAGTGTGGGCAGTTTGTTTAGCCTTTATGTATTTATAAAACTCTGACTTACTCCATCATCATATCTTAGACCTACACTGGCCCCAAACTCAGCCCATTTCAAGTTGAGAGCCAAAACCGCCATAAACACTGGCATCAGGCCACGCTTCCCCTGGCCATGCTTTACGGTTAAATGCTTATTTGAAAATTCTGTGCTTTTTCATTCTTACAGCACAACTTAGGCTAAGCAACTGGATAAAGATGGGATTCTTAAATCTGTAATACCCCTGAATGAAACGTTATTAATATAATTCAAAACTAAAAATAGAACTACCATATGATCCAGCCATCCCACTCCTGGGCATCTATCTGGAGAAAACCATCATCTGAAAGGATACACGCACCCTAGTGTTCACTGCAGCACTATTTACAACAGCCAAGACATGGAAGCAACCTAAATGTTCATCGACAGAGGAATGGATAAAGATGATGTGGCACATATATACAATGGAATACTGTTCAGCCATAAAAAAGATGAAATAATGGAGGAATGGATAAAGATGATGTGGCACATATATACAATGGAATACTGTTCAGCCATAAAAAAGAATGAAATAATGCCATTTGCAATAACATGGATGGACCTAGAGATTATCACACTAAGTGAAGTAAGTCAGACAAAGACAAATGTCATATGCTATCACTCATATGTGGAATCAAATTTTGTAAAAATGAAACAAATGAACTTATTTACAAAACAGAATCAGACTTACAGATATCGAAAACAAACTTACGGTTACCAAAGGGGAAATGTCAGGGAGAGAGGGATAAATCAGGGGCTTGGGATGAACACACGCACACTACCGTATAAGACAGATAACCAACAAGGACCTACTGTACAGCACAGGGAACTCTACTCAGTATTCTGGGATCACCTATATGAGAAAAGAATCTAAAAAAAAGAATGAATATATGTATACGTATAACTGAATCACTCTGCTGTACACCTGAAACCAACACAACATTGTAAATCAACTCTACTCCAACAAAATTAAAATTTAAAAGAAGGGAGAAAAAAAAGTATTTATGAGAAATTGCCCTAAGACATTTGCAGAAGAGGTGGCAGATTAGAAGGAGGAAGCAATGCCGCTGTCACTGGAGTGTGCTGAAAGAGTGCTGCGACGTCCCGCAGGCATGGCCCTTCTTGGAACCGTGACGCAGGGGAGGAAAGCTTCCCTGATGCGCAGACTACTCCTCTGCCCCATCTCGGCTCGGGTGGGAGCCCCAGGTTTCTCAGTAACGGGAACTCCCCTTATTTCCCAACTGGAAGGGGAACAACAGAAACGTCACAGTCTGGTCCCGGAGCCCCGGCAGAAAGCAGACTCTGGCTTTTAGCCACGCTGGGGGCAGACCCTGGAGCTGCCAGCGACAGAGCGACCCCTACCCGACAATTTCAGTCAACTTGGGGACAAGTTGCAGCTAAAGGAAAGGGACAGGGTGCTGGGGAGATGGTGTGAAGAACCAACACTGAAAACAGGAGCCAGCGTGACGGGGCACAGAAGGCCAAAGCCTAGGGCCACATCCACAGAAGAACAAAGGACTTCCCCATCTCCTTGCCCTTCAGAAGCTAATTTATTTGAACATGAATCCTGAATGCTAGGAAGGGGAGATTTCTAGGCTTTTTACACTTTCTCCCTGACTCCCAGTTTAGAAAAGAAGAAAAGGAAAGGGAAAGAAGGAAAAAAACAAAACCCTCTGGCTTTCTAGAAACATTTGACAGAGCAGCCAGGAGCCCCACACCCAGGGCTCTCATCCCATGTCTGCGGTGTGGACAAGCCTGCTCTCACTCCTCTGAGGCTGCAGGCCTGGGGGCTGCTAGGAAGAGAAAGAGAGAAGTTCACCCAGGAGCAGAATGAACATCCACCATAGGGGACAGAGGGTCGACATCACAGCTGGTATTTATTGAGGGATTCCCAGGTGCCAGGCACTATTTAATACTCCACTAGTTAGGAATATTAATCCTCATACTAACGTTTTGAAGTATTATTATTATTATGATTCTCTCCAACTAACAGGTGTAGAAAGTGAGGCATTAAGTAGATAAATAACTTGCCCAAAGTCACAAAGAATGTGTAGGGTAGCTGGGATTGCACACCTGGGAAATAATAATCACTTCCTGGCTCTAAATTCTCCAAGAGTTTCTCATGATACTTAAAATCCAAATCCGTTATCACAGCCTATAAAATCCCACCTCATCTGACTCCTACTCCCTGACCTCACTGCCTATGACTTTCCTCCTTGCTCACAGACCTGATCAAACTGGCATTCTGAGTCCTCAATCAGGACAAACACATTCCTGCCTCAAGGCCTTTGAACATGCTTTTCCCCCTCTGCCCGGGAACACAGATCTCTGCAGGGCTCGCTCCCTCGTCTTATTCATGTCTCTGCTCAAATGTCATCTCCACTGAGCAACCCTCCCCAACCTCTGATCTAAAATACAAAGTCCCCCGTCTTCTATCACCTTCTCTGTTGGGTCTTTCCCCACACACTGTTTGCCAGCTGAAATCAGATCTTCATTTGCTGGGCTGTGCATTACATGTCTTACGCACTAGAGTGTAAGGTCCTTCAGGGCTGAAACGCCAGTCCTAGGACATGACTCAGTAAGTATCTGTTGAGTGAATGACTATATAAATGAAGGGGTGGGGCATATGGGGTCCAGGAGAGGGGTGTCACACCCACGTCACAGAGTGTTAAGGTGAGACAGTCATGAAAATACAGTGGTTCTTCACCTTTTAGAAGTTAGGCAGTGCTGGGCTTCCCTGGTGGTGCGGTGGTTAAGAATCTGCCTGCCAATGCAGGGGACACGGGTTCGAGCCCCGGTGAGGGAATATCCCACATGCCACGGAGCAACTAAGCCCGTGTGCCACAACTACTGAGGCTGCGCTCTAGGGTCCATGAGCCACAACTACTGAGCCCACATGCCGCAACTACTGGCAACTACTGAAGCCTGCACGCCTAGAGCCCGTGCTCTGCAAACGAGAAGCCACCACAATGAGAAGCCCATGTGCCGCGACGAAGAGTAGCCCCCGCTCGCCGCAACTAGAGATAGCTGCACACAGCAACGAAGAACCAAAGCAGCCAAAAAATTAATTAATTAATTAACCGAAAAAAAAAAAAAGAAGTTAGGAAGTGCTCTGAGTCCTAGATGACAGGCACGGACCTTTCATCCAAAAAAGTAACCAAACATTTTTGTTTGGTATATAATCTCAAGAATCAGAGGGATAAATTGGGAGACTAGGATTGACATATACACACTACTATATATAAAATAAAATAGATAAGTAATAAGAACCTACTGTGTAGCACAGGGAATTCTATTCAATACTCTGTAATGACCTATATGGAAAAGAATCTAAAAAAGAGTGGATATGTGGATATGTATAACTGATTCACTTTGCTGTACAGCAGAAACCAACACAACATTGTAAATCAACTCTACTCCAATAAAAATTAATTTAAAAAATATCTCAAGAATCTCTTTTAAACCCCAGGGGAGAACATCTGCACCAACGATGCAGGGGGTGGCAGGTAACAGAGAGACTCGGATCTATCTGAGCGTCAGCTGAAGCCCCTTCTGCTCCCCCGGCTGCCTCGTGGGTAGTTCCGCCCCCTCCGGGTGCTTCTAAAGAAAAGAATGGGGTCTGTGAACAGGGCGGTAGAAACAGCAGAGTGTGAGTCCCTGGCCCAGCAATGTGGCTTCTGGTGGCTACATCCCGCATTCTCAGCTCTGGACCTTGGCTCGCAGTGGGACAGATGATGACTATCGTTCCCTCTGTCCCGAAGCCCACCAGCCGCATCACCTTGCCTTGACCAGTGGAATGTGGCAGAAGGGACATCATGCCAGCTCCGGGCCTCGCCTGGAAGAGGCTTCCGCTTTCACCATGTGATAAGTCTGACTACCCGAGACCACCTGCTGTGAGGAGGCCCAAGTCAGCCACACGAAAAAACAGGATGGCTGTGTGGAGGGACCCCTGAGGCACCGGACACGTGACCCGTCTGCCTGGACCTCCCGGCCCAGCCGGGCCCACCAGGCCCCTGACTGCAGCTGAGTGAGTGACTCACGCTGACACCGAATGGAGCAGAACTGCCAAGCCAATTTCCTGACCCGCAGAATCATGGAAAATGATACAGCTTTGTTGCTTTAAGCCACCAAGATCTGGAGTAGGCTGTCACACAGCAGTAAATAACGGGCCCATTCACACAACTCCTCAGCAGGTATGTCCTCCCCTCCTGCTTTGCTGAACCCTACCCACCCCTCAGTATGAGCTCCAGTAACGCCTCCTTCCAGAAGCTTCTCTCATCACTCCACCTCACCCTTCACCCCACCAGCCTCTGAACTCTCAACCTCCTCATCCTTGGAGGCTCCCTCCTCCGAGAAGTCCTCCCTGACTTCCACAGTGGCCATGTGCCTGTGCCCGCGACCATCTCTGTCTGCCTGTTTCCCCTCAGAATGTCACTGTCACACACACTGTCACACATCCACATACTCCACAGACATAGCTCATTACTCCCACAAAGTACGGGTTCAGTAAGATCCAGTGAACTAAAAGGATAAACCCTGACACCACTCACTGGGCCCTGACACACCACCTCATTCATCCTCTCTGCAGACCGGTGCATGTCGTTACCCCTGTGACTGAAAACGCCTGGAGGGTGAGGGTTGTGCTACTCACCTCTGTACCTCTCACAGAGCCCTCACATAGTAGGTGCTCAATAAATGTACTGTTGACTCTTTTTTTTTTTTTTTGGCTGCGTTGGGTCTTCGTTGCTGCACCCGGGCTTTCTCTAGTTGCGGTGAGCAGGGGCTACTCCTCGTTGCAGTGCACGGGCTTCTCATTGCGGTGGCTTCTCTCGTTGTGGAGCACGGGCTCTAGGCGCGCGGGCTTCGGTAGTTGTGGCTCTCAGGCTCTAGAGCACAGGCTCAGTAGTTGTGGTGCAGCATTTGGGATCTTCCCTGACTGCGGCTTGAACCTGTGTCCCCTGCACTGGCAGGCGGATTCTTAACCACTGCACCACCAGGGAAGCCCCTGTACTGTTGACTCTTAACTGGTCCATGTGACCTGAACTCCAGATTCACCCACAGACCTCTCATGCTCCGGTTCTCCTAGACCTGGATGCACTGCAAGGATGGATAGACTCTGCCTGTTTGTCTCTTTTCAATCAATGAAATTCTCAGAAATCCATGCTTTCTACACTCACAACAATGAGTTCATTCCAAAAGGATCATCTTTTGGAAGCCACATTCTCTTTAAAGGCACTCACCCCCGACCCCTCCTTTCACAGCCAAGCGTGAAGGAGTTAACACAGCTTCCCACGCTGCCTGGGAGCTGCAAATCAACTGGAAATATCCGGTTCAATCTGTTGTTATAAAGCACAGTCCAGACAGAACTGTCACAATGAGGGACAATCATTCACACATAGTCCTGTGACCTTTACCCAACATTCCAGAGATAGGGGAGCTGTGTGGGCCTGGGGGGAGGGGAGGGGGAGAGTTATTAATACCGGGACTGCCTGGGTAATTCCTTATCTACAAACTCCTTATCTCTGGGAAGGTTCAAAGCACTTCCCACCCACCACCTGGGACCCTCCCGCCCCCTGGGGACCAGGCCCTGGCTCTCCCCAGCCAGGCCAGGGCTCCTCTGCTTCTCCCGCTCCAGCCTCCCCTTCTCAGGCTACAAGTCTCAGCTGGGACCCGATCCTAAAATTCTACAAGCTCACACCAGGCCAGGAACTTGCATCAACAGGTAAGGGCCTTTGTCACCTGGAGCTGAGCAAGGTGGAAAGGCGATAAAGGCCAACAAAGAAGACAGGACTGGTCAGGAAGTGGGGTCCTCTCGGGCACATGGCTGGCCCTCCCCAAGTCCTCATGGACCCAGTAAGTGTGCGTTCATCTCTGGGAGACAAAGGGGAGATGTGTGCAGGCCTGGAGGACAGCGCCTGGGGTCCTCACCCCACCTCCACCACTTCCCAGCTGTGCGACCTTGGAACACATCCCTGAGGGGACTAGGCCAGTGCTGATTCAAATAAAAAGCGCTCGATAAATGTGAGCTCCCTGCTCATCCCTCCCGCGTGCATTAGAAAAGGCCGGCTCAGTACCAGGCTACTGAATCCAGGTACAAGGGATGCTCTATCCTTCAGGGATGATGTGCTGAACCCCCAAATAACAGAAATTAACTTGAATATATCACTCAATACTATTAAGGGACCATTCATTCATTCAATTCATTCATTCATTCAACAAACATTTGTCGAGTGTGTCATGTGCAGCCAGCATTGCCCTAAGCGCAACTTATGAGCGTCCTTGTTCTGGACACTATGGGGCTTTAAACAGTTACTGCCCCTAAAGTGCTTTTGTCCACGGTCCTGTCTCTGCCTTTGGAAAGGAATACAATGCATTTCTACCTGACATCATGTAGGCCCTAGATTTTAGGGAACAAGAGGATGCTCAAAGCGGATGCTCTGTCATGATAATGACAGAGATTATAATGACACCAGCAAACAAAAGTGATGCTCACACAGAGGTGAATGGACACACACACAGGAGTAGAAAACAAGACAACATATCCACTGCCCCAAGCTGTTATGCCACAAATCTGACCCCGACTCTAAGCTCACAGACATGATAGTACAGATCAACCTTCTACCACCTACCTGTGGGGAAGGATCAGTTTTCCTTCTGTATTTTCAATTTGTTGTCGGCTGATAATTTGCAAAATGCACAGATCGTGTGCTTGAATGCTACGGTGATGTCAAATTATGTTAAAAGTTTCTAAATACTTTCTCTCACTGTTGGTATTTGCCTTAATTTTACCCAGCACCAAACGATTCACAAACTGGCCACCATCTATGAAGCACACTTCGGTTAGCAGTGATATAGTTAATTCCACAAACCATCCAAACCCTAGCATAATACGTGTTGCAAACAATTACAAGAAATGGAATTGTAAAGGTCCACTTACTTGCCGATGGTTGAAATCTGATCAGATCTTGCAAGTCAGTAGAAATCTGGAAAACATGGCTATAGAACTGCTGGACTGAATTCTTCAGGCCAGAGATGTCTCTGGAATGTGCCCGGAGCGTCCCGTTCATCTGCCTGACACAACTCCAGAGGCTGCTGACATGCTTGTTGAGCCCTTCCTTGATTTTCTGAATACTTCCTGAGATGGAGTCCAGTTTGCTGCAGGTTTTCTCCATATGAGATACCCTGTCCTCCACCATGGAGACCCCCCTCTGGACCCCATGTGTCTTCTCCTTACAAGTGTCCAGCTCGGCAAGGACCTGGCCCTGCAGCCGCTGCCATCTCTCCTCCAGCTGGTCGCAGCAATGCACCGAGGCGGCCGGGGGAGACGGGAGGGGTTCACCCCCCTTTGAAGACCCACGCCCTGCAGCCTTTTTACCTTCTCTACCACTGCTCAGCTCATTATGAAGATGACTCACGTGGTCTTCTGTGTGGTTTAGTTGAGAATAAAGAAAACTAAAATCCTCTTGAAGTCTCTGGATGCTACGCTCGGTTTCTTGAAACTTCCTATGCATTGTGTCATTTAGAGATTTCAAAAGGCTCAAAGTGTCACCTGCTGAAGGGTCGTCTCCATTTCGCAAAGTATCTTCTCTCCCACGAGGCTCTCCCTGGAAGTTCTGTAGGCACATATCCTCCACCACTTGCACTTTGTCCTTCAGGTGGTTTAACTCCACCATGACCTGTTTGTTCCCAGTCCCCCACCCATCAGGCGGGGCTGACGCTGGGGGAGCAAGTTCTGCCTCCGAGCCGTTGGGCATCGCCAAGAGAGAGCTCCCCAGCCGCTCCTCCAGAGACTGTATTTTCTGATCAAGAAGCTGCTTCAAGTCATCTACCTCCCCACTGATGGTCCCCCGGAGGGTTTCTTCAATGTAAAAGCAGTGTTCCTCTGCGTTCTTCTCTGTCACGTTGATTCTTGCATCCAGTTCATTCCATCTGGCATCAAAGTCCACATCCGGCTCTGGAACTATGAGGCGGTCAAACTCATTGTCTAGTTGTCCGTTCAGCATTCTGGTCGCTTCAGCAACTCTTTCAATTTTCTGGTCTAACATCTTGATCTGTTGCCCAAAGTCACCATTCTTGGCACCGTCACAGCAATTTGCCCTGGTTGGAGGGTCTTGGACCCGGGCTCGAAGGTCACTGATTTCTTTTCTCAGGTTGGTTTCCTTCTCTCCTATAAGCTCCATCACTCCCAGGTAGCTGCTCCCATAGTCATCACAGTGCTGCTGGAGACCAATTAGCTTATACTCACACAAGTTCTTCAGATCAGCCAGCTTCCTGTCCATTCCCTCCATGAGCTCCTCTCTCAGGGCATCAATCTGACTATCGACATATGCTTGGTAGAGCTCATTGGTCGTCATGGTGACCGTAGGGCCCTGGGCCGCCTCCTGGAGCTGTTTGAGCTGCCCTTCATAGCCCTTCACCTTCCCATCCAGCTCTTCCAGCTTGCTACTCTTGGTCTTCAGAGCATCCTTGACTTCAGCCAATTCAGACTTGATGTCCTTCATGCCAGATTCCTTATTGCTGAGGACACCAGGAAGCTGGACCGTTTCTGCTTCTCCACCAACAGCACTGTCAGGCACTGGCTGGGGGTGCAGGTTACTGAGCCACGATGCCAGCATTTTGCTGGCATCATCCTGAATGGAGTGTTTGAGGTTTTCATTCACTCCAGCAATGGAAGACTGGAGATCAAGAACCGTCCTTGTGAGTCGGAGAACCTTCTCCTCAAGCACCTGGATTTTCTTTTCCTGAAGTTCTAGGGGCCCCTGTTTTGGATCTATGGTCCGACTTAGTTCTGCTGCAGGAGTTGGTGACAAAGTCTTCTCAGGCTCTGAGACTCGGCTTGGTTCATTGTCTGTTACAAAAAAGAGTTGGACGTGACTTAACATTTTCTACCTTTACCCAGTTTCTGCAAAGACAATAAACAGGGTATTCATGGGATTCACTTACAGCTCCCTTCTCACTGCAGGTAATATTGTGGTAGAGTAGAAAAGACTATAGGCTTTAAGTAAAATAGACCTCCAGGGGGATTCTGGCTCTGCTGTTTACAGACTCGAGCAGGTTAACTCACTTCTGTGAACTATAATCCCCTCATCTATGAAGCAGAGGTACTATCTTCCCTCTTGGGTTGTTAAGAGGATATTTACATGGCACATAATAGATACTCAATGGCCTCTTTCACCCTGAAGGGAAAATTCTTTATTTGCATTATCTTATGAACACACATCATTCCCGCATTAGTAACTGCACCCACACCCCGGTGGTTGACTGCATTCTGTAAAACCACAAGAACCCACTTGAGATCCACCCATTAGCAGTTGGGTGGTATGATATCACACGAGCAACAAGTTATCCTCCAAGCAACCCCTAAATGTTTGCTTACTTTTAATAGCATCCCTGTGCTAAAAGACTCTCATAGACATTGTTCAGTGCTGTCATGCAGCTGGGGAAACTAACAGCAAACGAGAGATAAAGCAACAGTCTACTGGCATCTCCCAACAACAGAGCTACATGGCCCTAAGCAGTGAGAGTCACTAAGTCAAAGAATACAAACACTGAATTTTTTTTTTGGCCAAGCCCCCCGCGTGGCTTGCTGGATCCCAGTTCCGGGACCAGGGATCCAACCCGTGCCCCGGGCAGTGGAAGCACAGAGTCCTAACCACTGGACCGCCAAGGAATTCCCCAAACATTCAATTTTTGATAATCCTACTTTAAGAAACAGTCCAAAAGAAAAACATTATTATAAAATAATTGTGATGAGTCATAAAATGAAAATAAACTAACATACAGAGAGAGAGATAAATTAGACAAAAAGCAGGTTGTCAGAATCTGAGGCACTGGACTTCCCTGGTGGTGCAGTGGTTAAGAATCTGCCTGCCAATGCAGGGAACACAGGATTGAGCCCTGGTCCGGGAAGGTCCCACATGCCATGGAGCAACTAAGCCCGTGTACCACAACTACTGAGCCTGTGCTCCAGAGCCTGCGAGCCACAACTGCTGAGCCCGTGTGCCACAACTACTGAAGCTCAAGTGCCTAGAGCCCATGCTCTGCAACAAGAGAAGCCACCGCAATGAGAAGCCCGCGCACCGCAACAAAGAGTAGCCCCCGCTCACCACAACTAGAGAAAGCCCGCATGCAGCAACGAAGACCCAACGCAGCCAAAAATAAATAAATAAATTTATTTTTTTAAAAAATCTGAGGCACTAGGAGAATAAGCAGCAAACCACGCCCTTGAACACAGAATACAAGGAATACTAGAATACCATCGACAAGCCTACAGACGATACTGAGACCTATCGTGTAAAGTGGAAAAAGTCACACACGACACAGATTACAATGAAATAAAATGTATTAATGTAAACTGACAAACACTGGAAGTAAATTTAGAATGTTGTCGATATTTGAGCTTAACGTTCATTGTTTTTTCCTCCTCTAAACTTTTGCAGATGATCATATCAACAGTTATTATTCATTAAAATCAACACAGTGTTAAAACCAAGACTGGAATTCAGATGTCTAAATTCCCAAGGAGAAAACTAGAAAGAACACCTTGTTTTCCATACTGAAAAATGTATTCTATCTCAGGACACCAGAAATAAAATTCATTGAATCACGTACAAATGAAATGCTGTTCTGAGCAAAGGAAAATTTTTTCTAAGGGCGGGAGAAGCAGGGTAGGATCAGGATGTAAGCACAGGTTTTTTTCATACACTGCTGGTGACTATAAGAATTGTTACAACTTTTTGGAAGGATAATTTGGCAAGTGTATCAAAATACTCAGAATCCTTTTGACTCTGCAATTACACTTCTAGAAATTTATTCTAGTAAATAATAAGGATGAATCCAAAAATTTAACAGGAAAAAATACTTATTCAAATACTATCTATAATAATGAAAAATTGCAAACAGTCTAAGTGACCAACGGTACAGGATTATGTCCAAACAATCACACCCTATGAAGCCATGAGATGATATTGTAGTATATTTAATGACATGGATGTTTTTTCATGAACTTAAAAAATAAGTTCCAAAAACAGTGTTCATTATAATGATAGTGGATTGAGGATAGGCACTTCCTTTCATTCTCTTCTGAAATCTCACTAAAATGGCAAAAAACAAAACAAGCAAAACAAACCCCAACCAAGTCACATATAAAAAATTGGGAATCGAAATGGTTTGGGACATTTTCACAGTGCATTGTGAAGAAAAAAATAATTTAATTGGAGAATAGTTGATTTACAATGTTGTGTTAGTTTCAGGTGTACAGCAAAGTGATTCAGATATACATATATATATATATACATATATATATATATATGTATATGTATATATATTCTTTTTCAGGTTCTTTTCCCACATAGGTTATTATAAAATATTGAGTATAGTTCCATGTGCTATACAGTAGGTCCTTGCTGTTTATCTATTTTATATATAGTAGTGTGTATATATTAATCCCAAATTCCCAATTTATCCCACCCCCTCCCCGCAGTTTTCCTCTTTGGTAACCATAAGTTTGTTTTCTATGTCTGTGAGTCTCTTTCTGTTTTTCAAATAAGTTCATTTGTATCATTTTTTTAGATTCCACATATAAGTGATATCATATGATATTTGTCTCTGACTTACTTCATTTAGTATGATAATCTATAGATCCATCCATGTTGCTGCAAATTATTTCATTCTTTTTATGGCTGAGTAATATTCCACTGTATATATACACACCACATCTTCTTTATCCATTCACCTGTCAATGGACACTTAGGTTTCTTCCATGTCCTGGCTATTGTAAATAGTGCTGCAATGCACATTGGGGTGCATGTATCTTTTCAAATTATAGTTTTATCTGGATATATGCCCAGAAGTGTGATCGCTGGATCATATGGTAGCTCTATTTTTAGTTTTTTAAGGAACCTCCATATTGTTCTCCATAGTGGCCGCACCAATTTACATTCCCACCAACAGTGTAGGAGCGTTACTTTTTGGAAACTAGAAGAAAATTGAGTGATGCTTTCAAAATTCTAAAGGAAAATTATTTCCAACCTATAATTCTGAAGCTGGAGTAAAAATATTTTCAGAATATCAAAAAGTTTACCTCCCATGCAATCCTCTCATGAAACTACTAGAAGACGTGCTCTACCAAAACAAGGGAATAAACTGAGAAAAAGCAAAAGCAGCAGGTACAGGAAGCAGGGAATGGATGGGAGAGAAGTCAGTTAAGGTCACAGGGTGGCAGCTGTGAACAAGGACAAGCAGATGACCAGTCCAGGTGGGGCAGGTGAGAAGGCTCTAGGAGAGATTTCTTCAAGGAGATGAAACCGATGTGTCTGAACGTAACGAGGGGACATGTAGATAACCAGTGGAGAGTCTGGGTTGAAATAGGGATAAAAATATAGAAAACCAAGCAAAGGAAAACATACTTATTAACTCTAGAGAAATCCAAAAACAGTGTAGGAAAGGCAGCATATTCATAGTACACTACAGAGCTCCGCTGTAAACATTATATAACTACTACAATGTAACCAATAAATATTGAACAGATAAAAACACAGTATAACTGAATGGAAAGGATGGCACTATAGGAGCCCCATGTTAGATGAAAGGGACTTAAATCCTCACCTTCCATAATGAGAAGTCAAGGGGTGTGGAGGGAAATTCCAAAAGACCATCTAAAGAGTTTACAGTAGTGCTCACTTCAGCAGCACATTTACTAAAACTGGAACGATACAAAGAAGATTAGCATGGTCCCTGCACAAGGATGACAGGTAAATTTGTGAAGCATTACATATTTTTAAGCAACCTAAGTGTCCATCGATCGGTGAATGGATAAAGAAGATGTGGTACATATACACAACGGGATATTGCTCAGCCATAAAGAAGAATGAAACAATGCCATTTGCAACAATATGGGTGGATCTGAAGGGTTTTATGCTTAGAGAAATAAAAGTCAGACAGAGAAAGACAAATACTTTCCCTGAGAAGGGAAAGTGGGAGAGAAAGGGAATCAGTGCTTTTCCTAATAGTCCTTATAAAGCTACTGAACTCATTAAACTACATGTATGTTTAAACTTTTATAAAATAAAAAGTAAAACTAAACAAAACAGAAATAAATTGTCCACTATGATCCAACACGCCCCCTCACTACTTGCCTAGTGTCTGCCTTTCATGAGGTCAGGGACTGTGTCTGCCTTTTCTCTTTTCCTAAGAACCTAGTATAGAGCCTGCAGATATAGAATAAATATTTGTGGGATGAATGAATGAATTTTTCTTTAACAAAATGTATGCGCAGAAGTAGAAAAGAGAATAGTGTTCTGTAGTAAAATGTTAACAGTAGTTGTCATTTGGTGGTGAGATTATGTGTACTTAAATATTTTTCCTATAAACGTTCTGTAATAGATATGCATTACTTTTATGATAAAAATTATTTTAAAGTCTGTTTTACGGACAATATTGGGAAACACCACTAGTTTCAAAACCGGAAACACAGGACTTCCCTGGTGGCACAGTGGTCAAGAATCAACCTGCCAATGCAGGGGACACAGGCTCAAGCCCTGGTCCGGAAAGATCCCACATGCCGCGGAGCAACTAAGCCCGTGCACCACAGCTACTGAGCCTGAACTCTAGAGCCCGTGAGCCACAACTACTGAGCCTGCAGGCCGCAACTACTGAAGCCCATGCGCATACAGCCCACGCTCCGCAACAAGAGAAGCCACCACAGTGAGAAGCCCGCGCCCCGCGACGAAGAGTAGCCCCTGCTCGCCACAACTAGAGAAAGCCCACGCACAGCAAAGAAGACCCAATGCAGACAAAAAAAAACCCAAAACAAACTGAAAACATCTCATGGGAAAATATAATCATTTAAAGATGACTTAAACATTTAACTCATAAGAAAATCTACGTTTTTCTCACTGAACTTTAAAAAAGAAGAAAGATAAAGTGATGTAGAATAAAATGTCAAAATATTTTTATCCATAAAAGTCAGTTTCTTAATGTTACACTTAAAAGCCAAGGTGAAAATTATCATTGCTTTCTAAGCTATTCATTGAGTTTGTGTTACTTCACTTACAAAAAAATTCAAAAGCAAATTTAAGAACAGCCTCATTGGACACTCTAACTTGGGGCTTAGCTTTGCAAATATCTCACCCCAAACAGAATAAGAATGATTCTATTTACCTTTTTTTCTTTTTGAAAAAGAAACAATTTTGGTTTCTTCAAATTCAGGTTTATGGGAGCTTGTACATGAAAAGTAAAGTAAAAACAACCCAAGCATCATTACCTCGTTACATTTGACTCTCTTCTGTCTGTGCCTCAGGCCACACAAGGTTGAGACCAGCAGCATCTCCCACTCTAAGGCCTTGGCTTTCACAACCAGTTGGCCCTAACAAAGCAATTTACTTTTTTTTTTTTTTTCCTGCGGTACGTGGGCCTCTCACTGTTGTGGCCCCTCCTGTTGCGGAGCACAGGCTCATGGGCCCAGCCGCTCGGCGGCATGTGGGATCTTCCCGGACCGGGGCACGAGCCCGCATCCCCTGCATCGGCAGGCGGACTCTCAACCACTGCGCCACCAGGGAAGCCCGCAATTTACTTTTTAAAAGTCTGTCTTCCGA
>NW_006784171.1:304061-468209 GCF_000442215.2 Lipotes vexillifer | reverse complement strand
TTTTAAAAGTCTGTCTTCCGATCGCTACTGCTTCTGCAAATACATTTGTGTGCCATGTGTCTACTACAGGCATATATGCATGTTTTGGGAAGAACCTGGAAAGCTCCACACTGTAACTCATAAACCCTGTAGTCTGAAGGAGCAGTGGCGGCCTGCAAAGCAGAGCACAAGTCAGAAGTTACCTGTGGCTTTCTTCACGCTGTTTCTCGGCCGAGCGGGTGTGGGGCGGGGAGTCTTCCTGGGGTCTCTGGGACCTTCTTGGCAGTCTCCTCCCCTGAAGCCAGGGCAGCACCTCCATTCCAACTGTGTCACCGTCTTGTACCTGGTGACATATCTGGGTCTGACATTCACACGATAACTGCCGAAGAAAAAAGGTGGCACCTCTCTTTACTGGCTGCTGTTGCGAACACCCCCGGCCCCCCTGGCTGAACCCGAATGAAGACACTCCAGGTCACTTCTCTCTCCAGGCTGACCCAGCGGGGATCACTGGTCTCCTCTAGTCCAGCCCTGCCCCCCTCCTTCCTCCAGCTCCTGCATCCACCTGTCCCCAGGTCCCCTCCCACTAAAGGCTGGAGAGACAGACAACTCAGAAAAACTCGGCTCATGAATCTCATTGGATGTGGACATTGTTCACAAACTGGGCTTTTATTTCACCGACAAACTTATACAATTCGCTGCTTTGTGGAGGTTTTTCCAAGGTAAGTCAGGGCCATTTGGTTTGTGTTTTAAAGAAACACCCCGGGTGCCCTCGCCTCCCATGGCCCCCTGTGTATTCATCTCGGCACCCTCCTTCCCAACACCAGCAAAGGGAGCAGCGAGCCTCTGGAGACGCATCTCACGCTATTTGTGTTCAGATCTTTTTAAAAAGATGCCCCGGTCCACAGGGCTAATGACAGAAATAAGGAAGCAGAATTGGAACCATTCAAAAATCCTGTTTACGGTGCACTTGTATATCACATAGAAACCCTGGCAACAAGCTGGAAAGTCCTTTAGACCCAGGGCTGGACCTCAGCCCAGAACAGACAGCGACAATCCAGAGCTCCTGCGTGCTCAGAGGGACCAACCAGGAGCTCACCCCCCAGCGGCCCTCCCTGCTCACAGTACAGAGGCAAGCCGGCTCCTGGGTCACCCCAGCTTCTCTTTCTGACTGGGAACGACAGCTCTCTTGAACCTCGTCACTTTCTCTTCATTTCCAACACCCCAGCACGAGCAGCTAGCCCCCTTTTGGGACCGATTCCCAGAAAGAAATGGGCTTTGCATCACGTCCTCAGGGCTGCTGTGTGCTGCTCAGGGGGGCATCCGGGGGCCTGGTGCCCAGCCTAGTGACTCCATCAGTCTCCGGCCTTGTGGCAAGTAGAGTTCAAAGCTACATTCCTGAGAAAATTACAAATGGCTAAATGTAATGGACTTCTGGCATCCTCCCTGAGGGTCCAAACCATGACACCCAAAACCTCACGTGCCAGGACAGGCAAGGCAACCCTTCGGAATTCCAGGAGGGCCCGCCGTCAGCACTGCCCCAGCAGGAGTGTCCCAACACTTCACTGACCCGTCTCACCTGGTCTTGTAGGGCAATGGGTCTCAACCTCGGCCGGGTGTTAGAATTACCAGGGACCTGTGAAAAATGACCTGTGCCTGGGTCCCACCCTCAGAGGCTCTGATTTAATCGGTCTGCAGTGCGGCCTGGGTGTGAGGATTTTGAGACGCTTGGGTGGGAGGCTTTTTAAGGAAAACTGATGAGAAAGCCCAATAAGTAAAACATAAAAGAAGGGCTGCTCAAGGGGTCAGGGGCAAAGCAGGTGCAAGACACCTCCCTTCCCGGTTCTTCATTCTCTCATTCCCACCACGTTCCCCATCAAGGCCCCACTATATACATCATTCCTTTTTCACAAATAAGAAAACAGAGGCTCGTAGAGGTTAAGTGACTTCTCCCAGTTCCAACGGTCAGGAAGGGCCAGGACTGGACTTTAAAGCCGTGTGCTCGCCTAGACCCCGCAGGGCCCTCCCAGCGCACAGAAGCAGCCAGTCTCGCGGGCACCTGCCTTCAATTTGAAGCAACCGCACCCACCCAGACATATTCCAAAAGGGCCCACAAGCTGGGTAAGAAGGCAGCCTGAGCATTTAATTCGGTCCAGGTCCACACTAGCCCTCAGCCCCCTAGCACCCCGCCTACCAAAAGCATCCTCTGTGTGGTCCCAGAAACTACAGGAAAAGAAAGAAAAATTCCACTTCATTGTTTGCAGGCTCAAGCACAGCATAATGCTGGAAAAATGTGTAATCTCCGAAAAACTTGGTTCCTCTGAGCATTTAGGATTGAATGTGAAAATGTGTCTGCTCTGGGGTTTTCTCCGTGTGCCGGGAGATGACGGCCCTCATTAAACCCTTCTGGCCGTGGCTGAGCCGGGCCGAGGGGCCCAAACCCCGCAGCTTCGATGCCGAGGGACGAGGAACGATCCCCCACCCGCCCCGGGGGACTTAGCCCCTCACCGCCCAGCCGAGCGCAAGGAAGTTCTTGCTTTTCCAACACACTTCATTCTTTTCGCTGAAGGCAGTGATGATTTCGGAGCCAGCGCATAACTTAGGAAAGCTCCCTGGAGCACCCTCCTTCCTCCCCGCCCCACCCCCACCCCCACCCCCACCCCCACCCCTACTGCTCTAGGCTTCCGGTTTCAGTGGACTTCAGTTTGACCGCATCTCCAAGCAAGTTTCCAGTCCTGTGTGTGAAAGCAGTGACAGCTGGAAGCCACTGGGGGCCACCTGAGCTCACGGCCACATCTCTGTGCACGAGAACACGATCCCTGAGGCACCGGCAGGTCCCCAGGACTCATTTCAGGGGGGTGTGATGGGGGGAGGCGGGGGTGTCCAGCCCCACAGCCCTACTGGGATATCCCGGCAGAAACCGGGCTGCTGCTTCCACTGGGGCAGCCAGGGGGCCCCCCAGAGGATGGTAGGACTCCCAGGCCTGCCCCCATGCCCTGGATCCACGGGACAGTATCCTGACCAGGGGGCCTTAAAAATATGCCTAGGCCTTTACCCTCAAAATTCTAATTTCATTGGTCGGGGGCAGGGGGACCCAGGTGTCTGTACCTTTCAAAAACTCCCCACGTAATCACCAAGCGCAGCCAGAGTTGAGAAGCGCCCCAGACCCAGGCACCCAGGGGGCCAACAACCAGGCAGCAGCCCAAGCGTCACCCCAGGGCACCTGGAAAGTGGGTGTTTGGAAGATGCTCCGTGGACATTTACTAAATCAGCAAACTGCACCCAGCTGGGGGTGGCCAAGGAAGGGCCCACAGCCAACGGGACAGAGTCACTGCCCAGCGGGGCTGGAGCCCGGGGGTTGACTGGGCTCCAGCCTTGGTCCCCATCCCAGCCTCGGGTCAGGTCTGTAACAGCATCGTTTTCAGGGGGAGCCCCGATCAGCTGCCTCAGGCATCCTTGGGGGTGGGCAGTGAGCTGCCCCACAGCCCTGCCCACTCTCCCCAGCTCTCCCCTCCCCTCCCCTCCTCTCAAGCCCTTCTGGGGGGTGAGACAAGGGCTCACCATTTTTACAAGTTCAGTCACCATGTCAAGGCACCAGATGGGCCCAGGAGAGGCTAATGAGAAGGACGTCGGAAGAAAAGGACTGCAAGAGTTGAATCAGAGCTCAGGGACCACATGACGAAGTGTCCCTGTTGAAACAGAATGGGGGGCTTCCCTGGTGGCGCAGTGGTTGAGAGTCCGTCTGACGATGCAGGGGACGCAGGTTCGTGCCCCGGTCCGGGAAGATCCCACGTGCCGCGGAGCGGCTGGGCCCGTGAGCCGTGGCCGCTGAGCCTGCGCGTCCGGAGCCTGTGCTCCGCAATGGGAGAGGCCACAACAGTGAGAGGCCCACCTAACGCAAAAACACAAAACAAAACAAAAAAAACAGAATGGGACAAAATGTGCATCCATTTGATGTCACCCCCACCAAGACTCCTTCCCACTGGTGGGAGGTGAGACCTCGCCTCACCTGCTTCCATTCACACTTGTATTTGCTCATCCAGAGTTCATCCTCCCTGCCAACCGCCGGGCCCTTGAGGGCAAGAACGCCTGTTGGCTCTGTTCTCTACAAGACCCCCACTTTTCAACACAGTGTCTGTCCTATTGTGCTTAATAAATAACTGAGTATTAATAGTTAATCAGTAACTGATTGATCAAACAATTAATTAATGACACTAGGCCTACTTTTGACAAGGTTTGGGGGAGTCCAGTTTCCATAATAACAACCCCAGAGTGACCCTCAGGTCTAACCCAGCTGAACCCAGGAGGTTCAGTCCTCCCAGAACCCAGTCGAGCTCCAGGGTCCACAGTCATGTGAACAGGACAAGAATCAAACACCAGAAGGCGAGCCAGCGCTGGGCTTTCCAAGACAGCCATTAACCGGGGGGCGGGGGTGGGGGTGTGTGGGGGCGGGTGTTTAAATGTAAACTGATTAAAATTAAATAAAACTGAACATCTACTTCCTCAGTCACACTATCCGCATTTCATGAGCTTTATAGCCACAGTGACTATGGTATTAAATAAACAAAGTGAATATCTCCAACATCACAGAAAGTTCTGTCGGGGACAGGACTAGGCGAGAGCGTCGCAAGATTGTCAAGGGAACAGCAACGGGCTCACGTCTATCTGTTCATCTGATTTCTCCTCCCATCTCCCCAGCACTGCAAGTAGAACATTGCTCTGAAATAACCACACATCACTGGCACAGGACCATCTAGACAGTGGTTCCACAAGGTAAGGGTCTTTCCCTGCATTTAGTGTTTACCTGTATTTTATTTTAACACTCGGCACAAACTGCAAACCCAGAGGCCCCCTGGGGGCACTCATTTGACTGGGATTTCTCCCAAGAATGGACTTTATAGTAAACTCCTCTCCCTCCTCCAGTCACTGGCTTGCCCCCCAAAACCTGGAGTCAACTCTTGTTGCTTCATTCCATGTGTGTAGCTCCGCCCAGTATCAATCAGAATGGGACAGAGGATGGAAAAGAGGCGCTTCCCCTCCCTGGTAGGGCCTGGGGACATAACCACCTCCCCAGGGACAAGGAAAATCCACACGAAAAGGTGAGAAATCATCTCCCAGAGTTTCCAAATGCGCACCCAGGGCAGACTTGGGTGTCTGGCATTCAGCTACCGCTCCAAGTTTTCCATAGGGCGGTTCACTCCAGCCACAGCAATTCCAGTTTTTAAAAACTGTGGTACAGTAATGTAAGTATGTAAATACACATTACATAAAAGTACCATCTTAACCATTTTTAACAGTACAGTTCAGTAGCACTAAGTACATTCACAGTGTTGTGCAAACATCACCACCACCCATCTCCATAACTTTTTCATCACCCCAAACTGAAACTCGGCACCCATATTAAACACTAACTCCCCATTCCCCACCCCAACCCCTGGGAACCAGCATTCTACTTCCTGTCTCTATGAATCTGACTACTCTAGGGACCTCATATAGGTAGAATCATACAGTATTTGTCCTTTTGTGACTGGCTTATGTCACTTAGCATAATGTCCTTGTAGGCGAGGAAAAGACTTTGCCTGTACCCTCTTAGGTTTTTTCCTGGAGCCTGTGAATTAAACTGGCAAAAGACAGATTAACAGGAGAAAAAGACATACAAATGTTATTGATGTGAATATTTTTATGTGCATGGGGGCTTCAGGAAAGAAGTGAAAACTCAAAGTAGCAGTTAGACTCAGAGGCTCAAGTACCATTTTAACAAAGGATGATAAAATGTGGAGAAGGAATCAGACAAAGGAAAGGGAGTTTGGGCTTCTAGGGGCAATAAGTTGTGGGAATGTGGGTAGGACACTAATGGGTGATAACGGCTATTTTAGTAAGGTTTGTTTACACAGACTCCTCTCTGTGCTGGCTCTCTGTCTCTGGTGATTAGGGTCACTCCCCTCATCCCAGTATAGGAAAGGTAGGAAACTCACACCCCGCTTTTGCGAATAAATGGGAAGGGCAGAAAGGTCTTGTCTCTGAGGTTTCTCAATGGCCTTCAGCTCAAAATAATCAATATGGAAAAGTGGCATGTTTTGAGGTGGTCTGTCCTGATCCCCTTCATCTCAGGCTCATGCATATTATAGCATGTATCAAGATTTCCTTTTTAAGGGGACTCCCCTGGTGGCTCAGTTCTTAAGAATCTGCCTGCCAATGCAGGGGACACGGGTTTGAGCCCTGGTCCAGGAAGATCCCACATGCCGTGGAGCAACTAGGCCCGTGTGCCACAACTACTGAGCCTGCGCTCTAGAGCCCATGAGCCACAACTACTGAAGCCTGTGCGCCTCGAGCCTGTGCTCCACAAGAGAAGGCACTGCAATGAGAAGCCCGCGCACCACAACGAAGAGTAGCCCCCACTCGCAACAACTAGAGAAAGCCCGCGTGCAGCAACGAAGACCCAACACAGCCAAATAAATGAATAAATTTATTTTAACAAATTTCCTTTTTTACACAGAAATTCACTTTTACAAAGTTTGGTCTCAGTGTTCTAATTTAGAAATTGCTAAGACAGTGGACTGATTTTCTAGGAACTGCTTGTGACAAATGGATTTGCTTTCTCTTTTGTTGTCATTCTACCAATCAATGAATAAATAAGTGAACTCCTTATTAAAGTAACACTTTGCCAAAAGTAAATACAGCAGTGGCTATAAAGTTTGAAACAGAAGGGATTTCAGAACTACATGAAGGAAAAGTTGTTCTGCACTAGCAGAAGAGACACTTCCATCTGAATCCACTGTGTCTACTGACGATCAAAAAATTGGCCATTTGAGGGGCTTCCCTGGTGGCATAGTGGTTAAGAATCCACCTGCCAATGCAGGGAACACAGGTTCAAGTCCTGGTCCGGGAAGATCACGTGTACCATGGAGCAACTAAGCCCATGAGCCACAACTACTGAGCCACAACTACTGAGCGTGCTCTAGAGCCCGTGAGCCACAACTACTAAGCCCATGTGACACAACTACTGAGCCCGCGTGCCACAACTACTGAGCCCGTGCACTGCAACTACTGAAGCCCGTGCACCTAGAGCCTGTGCTCCACAACAAGAGAAGCCACTGCAATGAGAAGCCCGTGCACTGCAACAAAGAGTAGCCCCTGCTCGCTGCAACTAGAGAAAGCCCGCGCGCAGCAACAAAGACCCAATGCAGCCAAAAATAAATAAATAAGTTTGCAAAAAAGAAATTGGCCATTTGAAACCATGTGCAAGACAATCTGAGGAGGTGACTCTGGTCCCCAAGGCTAACTGTCCACATTCTGAAAAAGTCTCCCCCCCACGAGAGAGTGAAGAAACCAGATAGCCTTCTTCCAGGTTAAAGCACATCACACACATAAATCACAGTTCTCATCTTATCTTTTTCTGCTACATTGCACATTTTTAATTAGATCCCTGCCTGGAGAAATTAATAATGTGGAAGGAAAGAAATGCTCAATATTTTGCTTGACTCCTTAGGACAAACCACTTAAGTTTTAAAAGTCAGAAGGCTTCGGCAAATATATTTCTGAAATACAAAATGCATCTAATGAATCCCGAAGTCATATTGATGCACCCTAATTAAAATCAGACTACAATACAGCTTTGTACATTTCTTTTTTTTTTTTCTTTTGGCTGCGCTGGGTCTTCGTTGCTGCGTGTGGGCTTTCTCTAGTTGCGGTGAGTGGGGGCTACTCTTCATTGTGGAGCACAGGCTCTAGGTGCGCGGGCTTTAGTAGTTGCAGCATGTGGGCTCAATAGTTGTGGCACACAGGCTCAGTAGTTGTGGCGCATGGGCTTAATTGCCCCGCGGCATGTGGGATCTTCCTGGACCAGGGATCGAACCCATGCCTGCCAATGCAGCGGATTCTTAACCACTGGACCACCAGGGAAGTCCCTGCTTTGTACATTTCTTAAATCACAGACCCTAGACCAAGGCAATGTGCTCAAAATGAAAGTGTATGTATAGCAGATTGTCTGTTTCCCAGTACAAAGGAGATTCCTGCTAAGGAGATACCTGCTGGAGAAACCACAATTGTAAGCTGTTTCTTTTTCCATTTCTTCTTGAATTAATTTCCTTCCGTACTGAGAGTGGCAAGTTAGATTCAAACCCTAAAATCCTCTTTACTTCTCAGCCATTTTCTCTGATCATACAGCATAATGAGTAGAGTAAGTTTTCCCCACGACGGTTCACCCTCCTTAACCCTGAGGACAGAAAAAATTCTACAGTCCTGAAAGAAAGGTGACTGAAGGAAAGCCCAGCGGCTCAACTGAGAGGCTGTCCCAACTCGGCTGCAACAGACAGTGAAGTGTCATTTTCAGATTTACCATAAGAGCGGCCTGTACCTTCCTTCGGAGCAAACTTGCATTGCTAAAAATGACATCATCTCCAAGCGCGGGGCGCGCCCAGCAGCATGAAATACAGTTTACGCGTGTGTGCCATGGAGTCCGCATTCTTAGTTTTCACTTCCTCACTTGGGGAAATACAGGACAGAGCTCAAGTCTGCAGTGGGGGAAGGGCGAGCGAGCGCGGAGGCCTCCGGGGCCCGAGCACCACCCCGGCTTTCTGGCGGCTGAATAATCCAACACTAACGAAGGCCCACATTCCCCTAACAATTCTTTGGGGGAAGGGCCATCACCGCTGCAGGCTGCTTTCCCCAACTCCATTGTACAGGATTCCATTTCTCGAACTCACATCTCATCTCCTCATTCCCGGAGTCAGGATGAGCACCCTCCGCGCCAATCGCGCCCGGATGCGCTCATTCCCCATGTTCCCACGGTGTGGCCCGGAAAACAGCTGCGGCCTCAGCCTTTGGCGTGATGCTCACCCCAGGGGTGACTTTCTGTGGTTCAGGAATCCAAATCTTTCTTCTCAGAGCCACTGAATAACTCTTTTGATCATTTCCTCTTTTTTTAAGACGAAAAATGATTTCCTCAAATTCTCCTACATAAGTCACAATAATTTCGAAAGCCCTTTTCCTGTGTGTCCCCTGCCTGGGTTTGCAACATTCCTCCCCCCTCAGGCTCCAGTCACTCTGTGCTTTCTCTTCTCTCTCAACTTCCATATCCGCCAGCCACGCTTCAGCTTGCAGCTGCCCACCCGGCATTCTCAGTACAAGCAGCGGTTCCACATCTGCAGGTTCAACCCACAGCAGATTGAAAATATTCATGCAAAAAAAAAAAAAATCCTGGAAAGTTCCAAAAAGCAAAACGAATTTGTCATGCACACAGCCACTATGTATTTATATAGCATTTACATTGTATTGGGTATTATAAGTGATCCAGAGGTGATTTAAAGTATACAGAAGGATGTGCATAAGTTATATGCAAATATTATGCCATTTTATATAAGGGACTTGAGCATCTGTGGATTTTGGTATCCGTGGGAGGTCCTGGAACCAATCCCCTATGGAGCCCAAGGGACGACTGTACTGCTTTTCCAAACAGAAGGGGAACTGGCTATGATACCCCATCTGTAATCAATTTTGGACCTTTGGATGGTGACCACGGATGGTGGCAAGCTCTTAAACAGGCCTCACCTGGAACTTGGTGGCAGTCACTTAGAAGCTTAGAAAATCCTAAGACAGTAGGAGTTTCTCTGCAGGTATAAATACAACATTTTCTTCCTTTGGGCCAATTCATTCTCATTAAAAAAAAAAGAAATCTGGGAATTGAAAACACAGGAACACTTATATTTCTTTTCTAATTTATATCACACTGGGAGAAAAAAGGACCAAAATGTTATAACCTAGTTTCATATTTCTCACATTGTCCAGGCGAACCCCGTATTACTTTATGTCTTTTAAATCCACACTTAACAAAGTAGAGACATTTACATTCGCCTGCCCTCTGCTTAGAGGGAGCATGGTTTTTCTTTGGAAGATGCTACCACAACCCAGCCCACCTCCAGGCCTGAAGGTGTAGACAAGGAGAGGGGGAGGGGCAAGATAAAAAGAAGAATTTTGCTTCTTTGCTTTTAAATAGAAAGGGGTGATGGAGGCTGTGGAGGAGAAAGAAGGGAGGAGGAACTTTTCTCCAAGGAGACTTGCGGTGGCCAACGGATTTTTAAGGTTGGTAACACCTGCCATGTCCGTTAAGCCATTTGTGTTGCTACAGCATTCACTGAGCCCTCATGCTCATACTGGCTTGTGGAACTGGATTTTTCTTAAGAACTTGAGGGTGTGGTGTTCCATACCTCGGCCAGACCCGTGTGGTTCCGAGAAAACCCCCTTGGAACCCAGGTACTCAGGGACTGCAGGACAATAGAGTGTGGGAAATGTCCCAACCTAGAGGGAAGCTTCCAGGCATCACGGTTCTTGTAAATTGAGGGGAGTGAGACAAATATACAGACTTGGAGGTCAAGAGGAGCCGTGGCTTGCTTTCCATCTCTTTAAAATCTTTTTCCCAGCTTGTGGGATCTTCCCGGACCGGGGCACGAACCCGTGTCCCCTGCATTGGCAGGCGGACCCTCAACCACTGCGCCACCAGGGAAGCCCTAAAGTCATTTTTTTTAAGAAAAAATACATAGATTGCATTATCTTGTTTTGTTTATTTAAATAAAACCACTAAGATCTGTGGTTTGCATAGTAGCTCTCATCCTCCTCATAAGCTGGGGCCTAAACTGTCCCATTACCCAAAATCTTCACTACATTTTACTTCAATGAGTCTTTGCAAATAAAATATACAAGCAAACATGGTATTTTCAAAGAAGTCTCAAAAATAATCTTTAAAATAATTCCCTATATTTTCAGTATTTAACTTCCTCAAAATGCACTTTTTTTTTTAAACATCTTTATTGGAGTATAATTGCTTTACAATGGTGTGTTAGTTTCTGCTGTATAACAAAGTGAATCAGCTATACGTATACATATATCCCCATATCTCCTCCCTCTTGCATCTCCCTCCCACCCTCCCTATCCCATCCCTCTAGGTGGTCACAAAGCACTGAGCTGATCTCCCTGTGCTATGCGGCTGCTTCCCACTAGCTATCTGTTTTACGTTTGGTAGTGTATATATGTCCATGCCACTCTCTCACTTCATCCCAGCTTACCCTTCCCCCTCCCCATGTCCTCAAGTCCATTCTCTACATCTGCATCTTTATTCCTGTCCTGCCCCTAGGTTCTTCAGAACCATGTTTTTTTTTTAGATTCCATATATATGTGTTAGCATACAGTATTTGTTTTCCGCTTTCTGACTTACTTCACTCTGTATGACAGACTCTAGGTCCATCCACCTCACTACAAATAACTCAATTTCGTTTCTTTTCATGGCTGAGTAATATTCCATTGTATATATGTGCCACATCTTCTTTATCCATTCATCTGTCTATGGACACTTAGGTGGCTTCCATGACCTGGCTATTGTAAATAGTGCTGCAATGAACATTGGGGTGCATGTGTCTTTTTGAATTATGGTTTTCTCAGGGTATATGCCCAGTAGTGGGATTGCTGGGTCATATTGTAGCTCTATTTTTCAAAATGCACTTCTATCTTTGGTCACTGTATCCTCCCAATTACACCAAGCCATTTCTTAGAGCTGTGTAACATGAACCCTCCCAAAATCAAAGCTGTATCACACTTCACCCAGAGAGTCACTGTACGCTTACACCTTTGGTAAGAAAGCTTTCCAGGGTCACAATGAGATGACCAGTTCGGGAATCTAAACGACAATGTACATCATTACTTTGCTTGATTTAACTGGAGTCTATCATATCACAAATCCTCATTTTAGCTGCAAGCCACTGTATTTTCATTCATCATGAACAATCATTTCAAAGACTATACGTATGTCACAATTTCCATTTTAAAAACACAGCCACGGGGCTTCCCTGGTGGTGCAGTGGTTGAGAGTCCGCCTGCCGATGCAGGGGACACGGGTTCGTGCCCCGGTCCGGGAAGATCCCACATGCTGCAGAGCGGATGGGCCTGTGAGCCATGGCCGCTGATCCCGTGCGTCCGGAGCCTGTGCTCCGCAACGGGAGAGGCCACAACAGTGAGAGGCCCGCGTACCACAAAAAAAAAAAAAAAAACACAGCCACAGACAGTTGTTCAAACTTATGGTCTCCGGGCCTGAAACCTGAAAACCAAACTCAGCACATATAAGTCTTAACAATGGGAGGGAAAACAAGCTAAAACCTTTCTCTCCCAAGAATGAACGCTAATGCAAACTATGGGCTCTGGGTGATGATGTGTCAGTGTAGGTTCATCAGCTGTAAGAAATGCACTGCACTGGTGGGGATGTCGATAGTGTGGGAAGCTGTGCATGTGTGGGGACAGGGGTTTATGAGAAATCTCTGTACCTTCCCCTTGGTTTGCTGTGAACCTTAAACTACTCCAAAAACATACAGTCTTAATAAAAAAAATTTACATGCTTTCTCTTTCATCCATTCATTCAGTAAACAACCTTTGGGTGCCCACCAGGACCACACTGTGGCTTTCCTTGGGCCACCAGTATCTACTATGGAAGAAACATACTTAGCTGGAACCCATATACTCCTATTATCCATAACAGTCACTGTTCTAGTGCCAACTCAGCCAAAGACCAGTTACATCAGACAGGACATATATAATTATTTTTACCATAAGGCAAAAATTTGCAATAAGACTAAAACTATGGGCTGCTTCTATAAGAATAGACCCAATTGCCCACATGCAGGATTAGAGTTGATTCCTGATCAACAAAGATGGTGAACAATGAGGTCCTGATCATTCTGTGGATAAAGGCAATACTGCCATAACCTCCAAACAACAGTCCATGAACGAATTCACCTTCTTTCACAAGGTATGGTCCTTTTTATCCACACTGTTGACAACGGACTAACAGATGCTCAGAGACCCTAAATCTCAGCAGTGCTACCGTGCGTGAAGCCCAGTAAAGTGGTCACCTGGCCGTTCCAACTCGGTCACTGCTCATCCCTCCATGGCCAGACCCACATCTTCCGCTACATCTGCCTCAGCATCGCCCACCGGGGACCCCGGCCAGGCTCCCGACAGGGCCCCTCCTGCCATCCCCCAGACCCATCCACCCTCTCCCCTCTCAAACCCATTTTGCACAAATTGCCAGAGTAACATTCGGAAGCTCTGCTGGTGTCCCTGATCTAAAACCTTCCATGACTCCCCTTCGCCTAAACGATAAAGCCCAAACTCCCAACTCTGGATTATGGCTTGAATTCTGTTGCCCCCAGAACGTTGGACTCCGAATCCCAGTACCTGGGAATGTGGCCTTATTTGGAGGTAGGGTCTTATAGGGGTAAGCAAGTTAACATGAGCGCATCTGGGTGGGCCCTAGCCCTCATACATAAGGGGAATTTGGACAGAGACATGCAGGGAGACGGTAACCATCTACAAGCCAAGGGGAGAGGCCGGGAACGGACGCCCCTGCACAGCCCTCAGAGGGACCAGCCCTGTGGACACCGAGACTTACTCCTCCCTTCACCCCCTCCTCCAGGCCCTGGCTAACATCCTCTCTTGGCCTCTGCTGGTATCCTCTCCCATATGCATATATTTTCAACTGGAACCTACCTTCAAAGCCCTGCTAGGATGTCACCACCTACAAACAAGTTCTCAGATTCCTCCTGGCTGGAAATAGTTTCCTCCACCTCTGAACATCCTCAGCTCTTTGTGCTTCTCTCATTGCAATTCTCTTGCCTACCTTTTACTTTGTAATTATTTCTGTTTATGTCTCATTTCACCTACTGGACATGAACTTCTGGAGGGCAAGAGAGAGGTCAGGTTCCTTGCTGTGTCCCCATGGGGCCTAGTCCTGGGCCAGACAGAGGCCGTGCCCAAAAATATTTGTTTAATGAAACCAAGGAACAAAGACTCTTCAAATAATAAGCCTACTTTAACCCTACTGAGCTTTGTGCCAATTCGAAATGGTGTATGCTAATTACGCAGCCTCAATCCAACATTTCCCGGGGCGAAAATGTGCAATGTGTTTTTCTTACTCCATTATGTTTTATCCAGCGTTCTACATCTGTTACGTATTTACCATCTCAATGGGTCTTCGGAAAAATCAGAGCAGTAACCTTACTATCAGTATAAATGAGTTTCCACACTGTATTTCACCAGGAGTCCTCAGCTATAAAACAACTGTATACAAATGGTGGTGGACACATACAAAGGAATCCTACTGAACAATAAAATGTAGTCAGCTATCATTCCATAGTACAACATGGATGTACCTTAACATAACCATGCTGAATGAAAAAACCTAACGTGATACCACAGAGTGTATGACTCGACATAAATCTCTAGAAAACGCAAACTCATCTGCGGTGATGGAAAACAGATCATCAGTTACCTGAGGAGGGAATGTGTGCGGGCAGCTGGAGGAAAGGATTACAAAGGGGTGTGAGGACATTCTTGGGGGTGATGGAGATGCTCCATATCCTGGTGTGATGTTGGTTTCACAGGTATGGACACATGTTAAATTATACAACTTTAAATATGTACAGTTTATGTAAATTATACCTCCATAAAGCTGCTTTATATATATATGTACATTTTGTATATAATATACATATTTTATATATAAACATATATTTTATATATAACATACACCTTATATATATTTTTTAATGCATTCAGGTACTTTAAAATCTCATCAGGGACTTCCCTGGTGGCACAGTGGTTAAGAATCCTCCTGCCAATGCAGGAGACACAGGTTCGAGCCCTGGTCCGGGAAGATCCCACATGCTGCAGAGCAAGCAAGCCCATGCGCAACAGCTACTGAGCCTGCACTCTACAGCCCGCGAGCCACAACTACTAGCCCATGTGCCACAACTACTGAAGCCCGCGTGCCTAGAGCTTGTGCTCCCAATGAGAAGCCACCGCAATGCGAAGCCCGCACAGCGCAACGAAGAGTAGCCCCCGCTCGCTGCAACTAGAGAAAAGCCCGCGCGCAGCAACGAAGACCCAACGCAGCCAAAAGTAAAATAAATTTAAAAAGAAAAAAATCTCATCAGAATTGCAAAAGCTAAGTGCTAGATAGTCTTGACTATCTGATTATATAGCTCAGTGAAGAGAAAACCCAAACCAGCATTATTAAGTCTTTTTCAGAGTTTCAAAATGAGGATTTAACTAAAGTTTTGTTGTTTTTGTTTTTTTTAATGTATCAGATTACTGTTCAGACACACAACCAATTGTTTTATCTACTGGGAACTCAGGCCTAATATTTATTTTTGTACTTTTGAAGGTATGGACCAATGATTAAGGAAAATAAAACAGAATTTTCCTTTTTATAGCCACCTTCAAATTGCCATTTTGTGTAAAATAACACAAAACGTCAGAGACGTAGAAGAACATTTTAGACATATGACAAAGAGTGGCTCCTCACCAGGATGGTTATTTCCCACTGTCGATTCTGCTAAGGAGGGCTTAGAGGGCGCCGTGCAAATTGGTTCAGGAAACAAGCCATGAATGGTATTTCTGCCTTCCCTCCCTCCTGCACCGTCAGTGAGCAGGGAATCTGGGTTACATCTTGCTAGTTGTTTTCTGCAGTGATGCAACAGAACGACTCCCAAATACCTTGAGAGTGGCCAGAAGATGATGCAACATGTTGGGATGAGAACAGTCACATCGTTTATCGTGGCAGAGCCAGGGCCCTGATGCTGCACTGTGGTCCTGGAAAGCTGCTGCCCGAGCAGACAGCAGCTGGGGCATCTCCAAGGTGGGCCACCTGATATATAAACCAGGCCTGAGCACCATCAGGGCCACGGCCGGTCTAGAGATTCTGTAATGTTCAAAATATCCAGAAAGGCTCACGATGCCTCCCTGCGCAGGGCCGTCATCCCCCCAGCATGTGAGAGCTCTTGGGGTTGAAACCAACAAGAGCCAGAGAATCACTTTATTGGTGAAAAGATCTCTAGTGAAGGGCTGGATTGTGAAACTCGTCCCTACCCTGAGCTCTGTTGCAATCATCACCACAGCTTTCGGGCTCCGCTTTCAAGATACATGGAAAAGCTTCAGTTAGCAGAACACAAGTGGCATTTTCACCACCATGGTTTAGAAAAAAAAAAAAAAATCTAGGTACTTCTCTCACGATCCTTTAACAGCATCCAGGCTGGGCAGATGCAGGGAAGCAGCTTTCAGCAAGAGGCAAATCTCTAGTACCTCGTAACGGACCGTTAGCCAATCTCAGAAAAGATAATCTAGTAAAGCCCACACACTCAGCAGACCCTAACAATCACAAAGGTGGAGAAAGATGGGAGAATGCCGGGAAAAGCTGAGAAGTCTCACGGCAAAGTCCCTTTCATCGGAAGATCAGCTTGAGAAGACTTCATCTGAACTACTTGTCTCAAATTTCTTTGCTCAGCAAAATGCTCAGCAAATACACTGTCCTGAAAGGCTGATGCTGCAAAGAATAATTTTTAGGCGTATTCCTTAATCTTCTAATATTTTTTTAGGTGGGGGAAAAAAAAAAAGCAGCAGCTGGGTCCTGACACACGCAGAAAAGTTTGCTTCCACAGCATTTTCAAACCAGGAATTTGGTTAGTTTGAAACCTCCCTACTTTTTTTCAGCACCCATCACCACTTTAAAACGGGAAGGAAAGAAGAAAACTTATTGGTGAGCTTCGTTTTCATCATTTCATTGTTTTTCCTCCAGTGTGAACTGCTGTCATACTGAAGACTACTCTGTTCCTCTCTTGATCCTCGCAGGAGAATCGTTCATCAGGCAAAGCCACGCTCATGTCGTTTTATCAAGTGGGTCATTGTTATTTTTAAGTCCAGGAAACTGTTTCATCAAGCACAGAAGCAGTTAATTCTGAGTAGTGAAACAGTCATGTAACCAACAATAAATCAGAACATTTGGGTGACAGTCTGGAAGTAATCTGAACACTGGCAGTCTATCAGTTTTCGGTTTTAAGAAACAGTATGTAAAACGCTGGGTAACTGTCATACACAGTACCTGCCTCATTATTCACACTCAGTAAACATGAATAACATCTTAATGTTCCCAGCACAAGGAAAAGGAGTTTTTCCAAGAGCAAAGAATTAAAACAGCGTGTTCTTGGCTGGATGCAAGATGGCCTGGGCCTCAGCGAAGGCATCCTTGAACACCCAGCTGACCTCACTCTACGGCCATGGACACCCAAACACCTGCAGAACCAGGAACCAAGGTTCCCACGGCAACCAGAGCACTTATTTAAATCGTCCGTAACCACTTACGTTTCCCCAAAGAAACTCTGTGAGTGGCTCTGCTTCCAAAACAACCTCTGAGTTTAACTTCACATTGAAAAGTCGATTTCAATCATTTCATTTTCTTAATTATTATCTTAGGTCACTGAATGTATTTCTTTCATTCTTAAGCACCTCAGCCGTTCTCTAACTTGGCGGGAAAGTCAAAGCTTTCAAAGAGGAGACCACCCGAGAAGCAACAAATCCAAACAGTGAGAACAAGGAGTGTTCGTTAGACATGGCTGGTGACGGCTCGGTCACCTCCCCCATAATGTAGAGATGAGGAAAACGCACCTCAGAGAGGCTGAGTGACTAGCCTGAAGTCACACAGCTCAGCGGTGGTAGAGGTCAGGCCAGAAGCCGCATTTTCTATCTCCTCTTCCAGAACACATTGGCCACACCAGCCAGCCTCGAGGGACTACCTCAGGGGACACCTGCCCCCGACCTTCCCCCACCATCTCCCCTTTTCTCGCTGTCTCAGAACTTTAATTCAATGACCAAGTGCCAAAGTGGTGGAATCATAGATCGTTGGAGGAAGACCAGTTAATGGGAATAACATGAGGTTTCACAAAAACCAACTCTTTTCCTTAAGGCCATAACTGCTATGTGAATCCTATTCATTCTTCTCCAAGATAAGAAAGCTACAAAGTATAGCCCATAAGCATAAAGTTCTTTTTCCAAGACCTCAATCTCTGCCCTACCTAATCTCCTGGCTGAGCTTGTGATGAGAATAAAATAAAATAATGGGGCTTCCCTGGTGGCGCAGTGGTTGAGAGTCCGCCTGCCGATGCAGGGGACACGGGTTCGTGCCCCGGTCCGGGAAGATCCCACATGCCGTGGAGCGGCTGGGCCCGTGAGCTACGGCTGCTGAGCCTGCGCGTCCAGAGCCTGTGCTCCGCAACGGGAGAGGCCACAACAGTGAGAGGCCCGCGTACCGAAAAAAATAAAATAAAATAAAATAAAATAAAATAATGAACGTGAAAATGTTCTGGAAACACCAAAGGGCTCTACAAACACAGCATCTTATCTACTGGGACCCCAGGAAGAGGAGAGGAAAAGAGGAAGAAAAGCAAAAGAGCAAAGCAACTTGAAAGGAAGGCCCGAGAAGCCCAGGGAGGCAGAAAAGGCTGGTAAGGACAGGGACCCGAAGAGGGGAGGCAGCAGGGCCGTGAGCAGCTCTAGGCGCCTCTGTGCAGGTACTCCTTCCCCAGGGCTTGATTTGGGGTCCCTCGGTACCAAGGAGCAAGCGCTCATCACAGCCAACAAATCGCAAGATGTTGGCTAAAAAACAGAAGGAAGAAACACTCTCTCAAAGCTATACACACAAAAGGCACATTTTGAATCGAAAGGAATTCTATTTCTGGAGACAAAACACATAGAATTGGCTCTAGAAGATGTAAGCCCTCGTTTCCCCCCCCACCCCCAGTCTCAAGTGTTTTTCTCTTTTTAAGCTTTTCCTGGCTGAGATTGCTCCCTAATAGAAAACGTTTCTTCCAAATGAATGACCTAGAATCTAAGGATTAGAGGAGTTTTGGAAACTCGGCACTCAGAACTCACACCTGCTGCAAATTCACAAATTCTCCCTCTGTGTTATCACAGCAGCAAAGGCTCCTCGAGTGGGCCTCACCCAGCCCCCCTGCCTGACTGATGAGATTTTTTTTTTTTTTAAAAGCTATTAGGAAAAATTTCACCAAGATTCTACACACCCAAGAAAGGGGGTGGGGGCCGGGCTGGGTGGATGCTGATAAACCCCAGTGAGTTTGCAGTATCAGAGGGAAGTGAATACAGGGGAATAACCCTGCCTTACATTTGGGGTCCTCCGTGTTCTTACCAGCGAGGCAGCTGCTCTGCACACTGGACGCCCCCAAACGCCTCAACAGTCAGCTGGACCAAGCTGAGTGGGAGGGTCCAGGAAGGAGAAGAAAGACAGTGCTGTTTTCCACCAGCGGTGCACCCAAGCATGGCCAGCCCACGTGGAGGGGGCCTCTAAGGGAGCTCAGGCCCTCACCTCCCCCTCCCATCACACCAGGGCTGCCAGTGCCACAGCATCACACATGGTCGCGCGCACACACACACATACACCCTCGGGCCGCTCCTCAGAGGGTGTGGGTTTAGACAGCAAGGGGTGCAGGGGTGTGGGGTGGGAAGAGCCTAAGGCTTAGAAATAACAGACCTGGATTTGGGTCCAGGCTCTGCTACTTCCTGACTATATGCCCTCCTGTAAAACTGGGATAATGCCCTGGGGCTGCTGTAAAGATGGAAGGGGTCATCACGTTACAAGAATGTGCTCTGGGGAGAGATTCTCACCAAGTCAGCCCTGGACACTGTATCAATCCTCCCAAGAACATCAACCTACCCAATTCCCACCCCACAGAAAGAATTCTAAGTCGCCCACATCCCCATGTCTCCCAAAAGGTGTCCCTAAAACCAGCCCATGACCAAGACTGACCCTCTCCATGCTCAGGTGCCGCTGTGGAGACCCCAGACTCGGATGTGGATCCCCAGGGACCATCCCAAGTGCTACGTGGTGGGTGTGTGTGTGGGGCAGTGTGACAGTGACAGTCTACCAAACGGGCAGAACTGCCAGAGTTTTTTTTTTTTTTTTTACAACGAATCAGAAAAACTCTTCAATGCAATGAAATCTTAAAAGATTTATGCCTTCCTTAACATGGAAGTGTAAAGTGAAACAATGATCTCAGAGGGAGAAAAAATCCTTAGATCCATCTTAAGAATTAGGAGTAAATGGTAAATCACGACCCAACTTTATGCTACTTTAGAGTCTACAGCAGCTGCCCTTCCTCCTCAGCGGATAATTATCACCAGATAATTCCCCTTATCTCCTCTTCAGGTCCGATCAGCCACCCTTAGGAATTAGCTGAGGGAAGACAAAGCGGTGTCTGTTGACACAATCCTGTGCTTTGGGGATCCAGACCGCTCCTCACACCTAGTGCGCAAGAGACACAGACCGACAGAGAGAGCCCTAATTTTAAATTCCTAGTGACAGAAAAGTCTTCATAAGAATTAAGAATTCTCTGCACACAAGAATGGTATCACTACCTCACAAGCATCAGGACATGAGCTTTTTTTTTTGCGGTACGCGGGCCTTTCACCTCTGTGGCCTCTCCCGTTGCGGAGCACAGGCTCCAGACGCACAGGCTCAGCGGCCATGGCTCACGGGCCCAGCTGCCCGCGGCATGTGGGATCTTCCCGGACTGGGGCACGAACCCGTGTCCCCGGCATTGGCAGGCGGACTCTCAACCACTGCGCCACCAGGGAAGCCCAGGACACGAGCTTTGAATGGTTTTTCCGGAAGCATACTTTTACCTCCATCCCCCGGTGACAAGTTTCAAGGTGGTGGCTCATCTGGGGGGCACAGGTGTGGCTTCCCCAATGTTTCAAGCTCCACCACTCCAGCCTCCCTAGTAGTGTCCTTTAAACAACCAGCCTAACAACCCAAACAAAGAAAGCAAATTGGCCAGTGTTTTCATAACATAAGAAACTGCACAGCATGGTGGACAGTGTGAAAAATGATGTGGTCCACTGCATCCTCACAAATGACCCCCGGGAAAGAAAGTAAAGCACATGGGCATGAACACACATGCACATGCTTGCACACAGACCAACAATGCTCACTCATTTTTATATGGGAATTGCCTTCCATGAAAGAAGGTGGAAATGTTCCTAGTAGTTGAGTAGTGTGCTAGCGACAGAAGGCACACACTCAAACACACACATATACACACTCTCTCTCTCTGTGTGTCTGTCTGTCTCTCTCTATTGTTACAGGGACAGAGGCCGGTCCACAAAGGCCAGGTTTGGAGGCAGCTCAGCCACTTACCTGTCAGGCGACCACAGGAAAGTCAGGGAACTTCTTGCCTTGTTTATTCATTGGTAAAATGGGGACATGGTATTCATCTTGAAGGGATGTTGCAAGAATTAAACTAACATATGGAATGAACAGCCTTAACACAGTGCCTGACACACAGAAGGTTCTTTACGGCTTCAGGAAAGTGATTACTCAAAATGTCCACAAATCACACAGAAACCCTCTCTGCTCCCAGTTTCACATGACAACACCCAAATTCACAGTCTGGAATCTAAGTCTCTCCATATATGCAAACGGAGCATCGTCTAAACCTTCTGGAAGCATACCCGTGCTAGGTCCCCACAGCCCATGGCGGCTGAGCGCCCAACGCCTCGCCAGGCTCGGAAGTTCTCCTCTTGTTGCAGGACTTCCCCATCGAACCCCTCGTTTCCCTGACGATTTCCCCTCAGTCTCAGAGCATATTCAGTCTCTCCCTTTGGCTTTTTCACTTTTGTCCTAAAACATGCCGAGTTTTCTAATTCTTCACCTGCTCCACTTCCTTTTTCCACCAAAACCTTTGCAACACATTTGATTCCTGGTAAAGGGGTTTCCTCACGACCCATGCCCTGAATCTCACACAAGTTACAAGGCCTATACCCCCCGCTGACCTGAAATTGCCTCCTTCTGCATAAGCCAATTTTCCTGCTGCCAGAAGCCCTGGCCTTTCTGGACCCCTCAGCCTTCTGGGCTTCTCCCCGGGGTCTCTAAGATGGAGCTCCCTCCTCTGAAGTCTTGGCTTTGCTCTCTCTCCTCTCCTGGCTTCTCTTCCTCCGTTCCCTCCACCGCCCCTAACAATTCAGCTCTGCTCCGACTCTGTGAAGTCCTCACGGGCTCCTACCTGCTTCTCCCAGACACTCGACTGTCACCAGCGGCTAAACTTCACTCCTCACTCAAGCATCTTGCCAGCCTCCATGCCTGCACGTCCCACACCCGGAAAGGATCCCTCAGTAACTCCAGGCTGAGTTTCCCAAGAACCTTCACTTCCACAGGTCTCAGGTTCTAAGGATCAAATAATGAAAACCTGACACCACCTGTGAATTGAGAGGAGTTACTCAGGCTCCTGGACTCATCAGAAACACCTGGGAAATTCCGTGTTACACGCCCCTTCCAACCAGAGACACAGGCAGTGTGACCGCACTGCGCCCTCTGACAGGTTACACAACTCAATGTGACAGACAGCAATTCAATTTCGACCTCATGCTCTGCATACAGCAAGTGGGGAATCTTTTCTAAGTTTATGCTTGTTTAGTTGGGAAGGGGGGTTGTTTGTTTGTTTTTGCTTAACAGGAATTATCCCTTCCCCGTTTCAGTTCTCACCCCAGCCCATGTGCAATGATCCAGGGACCACCACCACCTCAGAGGCCTGAAGGCTCACCTACTGCCTTCTGAAATAAGGTTTCCTGCAGCACAAGTTCCAGTCTGTCCCTCTGCTTTGCCAAAGACAGATCCGCCTACTGGCTATTCTTTGCTGTAAAGACAACTGTGCTCTAAGACAAACAGTGTATTCTTAGGGGAAAACAATTAATTTCAACCATCACATGCGTTCCCCAACAGCCACTGATTCACATCAGCTCATCCTCTGATATCTGGCTTACACAAAAACACAAAGACTTGCCAGATGACAACTGAATGAACGTGATGTATGTAACAAAATCTGTACTCTGTTGCTTCGCTTCCTCTTTTTTTTTTTTTTTTTTTTAAGACAGTGAAACCTTTATAAGGAAGAACATTAGTTCTTTCCTTGGTCTTTAAGGACCATTCTCTCCTGACAACCACTTAGCTGAATCCCCCAAATCTAACTTGAAAAAACAACAATCGCACACTTTCAAGCAAGTTGTTCCTGGGGACTTTAGAAATCTACAACACCTACAACTGAAGAGGTCAGTTTTATGGGGACATTTGGACAAAACTCGCCTGTTCTAGAACACTGGCTAGAGCAAACCTCTCAGCTAATCCTACATGTAAGTTTTCAGCAGTATACATTTTGGAATCTTCTCTGTGCCCCAGAACACACAATATGGATCTAATTAGGTCCAGCTGCTTTACGTTAGTAATAAAATTGAAAGAAAGAGAGAGAGAAGTGGCTTTGTTCGTCCTCTCCTATGCCCGGCGATCTCCAGGCCGGTGCATCCTCAACGCTGACTCCAGGCAAAACACGCTCCTTAAATACCCCCAGCGAGCCTGATACCCTGCTCAGCGCTCAAACTTTTCAGCTGCTGAGTTTTCACCCGCTGGCAGAGATTTACTGAGCGGCTGGAGCCCAGCGCTGACCCCACCCCCGCGGCCCCGGCGCGCCCCGCCCGCCCCTCAGCTCCCGAGACTTACACGAGCGCGGACGGACAGGGCATCTGGTTCCAGGCACAGTTGTACTGAGCCTGAATAAAACTCTCACTTCCTTCCAGCACCGAGCAGCTCACGTTCTTGTTCACGATGTAGGCGCACCAGTTCCTGGGGTGGAGAGAGAGAAGGGCACGGTATAAACCGGGAGAACAATGAGGCTGGGGGAGACGGGACGAGCCGACCCGGCGGCTGACCGCGCGAGGGTCGGGGAGCCAGTCGTCCCCGCGGAGGTGGGAGCACGAGCAGCAGATATTCGGACGGTGCGCGGGTGCGCCTTTGGAGAGAGTGCACCTTTATCCCACAAAAGACAGACGGGAAGAGCCCCCACGGTCCCAGGGGCCCCAGTAATTCCCGGGGGGGAGTTTCCTGATCGCCCTGCTCTGGGGGACACTCCCTGCGCCCCATGGCCCCTGAGGCAGCACTGCTGGAGGCGAGGGCGAGGTTGCCCGGGACGCCCCGCGCCGGCCACGGAGCGCGCGGCCACCGCGGAAGAGGCGTCGCCCCGGCAGCCCGAGGGGGAACCCCGGCTGAGGCTCCTCGCCTCGGCAGGGCAGCTTCGGGGCCGGCGGCCGGTCGGGGAAGGGCAGGCGGGGTCCCACGGCTGTGGGCCGTCCTGGGGCAAGGAGAGGCCGCGCACTTACTTGTTCCTGGCGCTGGGTCGCGCGGGGTGCCTGGGCTGAGGGTCGGCGTGGCACAGCCCTGCGCCGCCCAGGGCCAGCAGCGCCAGCGCCCAGAGCCAGGGCGCGCGGGGTCGGGGCCGTGTCCGCTGCCACATTCTGTGCGCGGCGGGCGCGACCAGCCGGCCGGATCCGGAGCGCGGGTCGGGCGAGCGCCGGGAGGCTGCGGGCTGCCCGGGCGCGGCCGAAGGCAGGAGGCTCGGGCGCTGCGCGGCGCCCCCACCCGCGCTCCGCGGCCGCCCCCTGCGGCTTACTCGCTCCCACTTCTCCTTTTCCGCCCCGTGCGTCCGCGCTTCTCCCCGTCAGTGACGCACAGGTCCCCCCGGGTGCCGCCCTCTTTATTTCACTTCCCTCTCCGGAACGTGACTCTCGCTCCACCACGTCTGTCTCCAGTCCTCTTGCTTCTCGGCAGGGGGTTGGGGGGGCGGTGAAAGGGCTGTAGGGTTTGGGAGAAGGGTCTCTGTTACAGAATTTCCAATTACTCATTCCTTTGGTCTCATCCCAGGAGCGGGGCAACGCCGCCTCCCACCTTCCAGCAGGCGCGCCCGGCCCCTCGGGAAGGGCCGCCGTCAGCGAGTCTGGCGGTCCACACGTCAGGCCTGGGTGCCGGCTTCCCAGGGAGAAGGAGGAACATCTTTATCAGTCCTTTATCGGATTCGGATTTCCTCCTCTGGCAAGACGTGGCCATTCCTCCGCATTTGAACTTGAGAGTTTAGGGGAGATGAACGCGGGTCCCCTTCTCTTTCTTTCCCTTACGAATCCATTGAACAGTTTCTAAGTCAACGTGCGGGGCAGCAGGGGACACTGGAAGCGACAGCCCCACAACTTCCCAGCAGATTCTGAAGCACAGCATCAGGCTCTAGTATACAGATCATCTCTCGCAGCCTCTGCTTCTGATGTCCTATTCTGAACTTTCTTTTTCTATCAATATTAAAGACATTTACTCCACAACAATCGCCTTTGCTTCTAGACAGTTCAGACACTGCTAGACATTTGTCTTTTCACTTGCTTGCATATTTTCTGCCTATTTTTGGGGGGCAGTTTTCAATCCTGTTATTTAATAGGATTATATAATGAGCCATAATTATAGATCTTAAATTTTCCTTTAAAAATACTACTTAATGGCTGTATAATATTCCATTTTATTTCTGCCTATTTTTGAGTTACACTAATCTCTACCAATTTCTTTTAGGGATGAAGCAACTCTGCAGAAGAGTGTTACATAAAATCCCCACTGGAGTATTGTGTTCTTGGGGTGGGGAGAGAGCTGTATATTGATATTTGAGTTAACTTACTGCATTTAATGAACCGGAGTGGGGTTATCTGTAGACTGCATAGACTAACTGCAATATCTGTGAGTTGACGGGACACTGTTGGCTGTGAATTGTGATGTGGACCATAACACTTTGCTATGTTCCCTACTGTAACTAGATGAAACTAGTGGTCCATTTTACTTGATATGCTTTGATGATGTTGTAGGGCCTTTTGATTTGCAAATAGAAGAAAATTCCCTAAGTAGAAACTTCACAAGAGCCAAGCAGAAAAATATACCATGCAAGGACATAGTCTCTAAATGGAAAATCATGCAAATAATGGACTGATGTCATCCCAGGCTTCGAAAGAGCCACCCTGAGGGGGAAGTGACAGAAAGGGATAAAAAGCTGTCTTGCATAACCCTAGCTCTATCTTTCTGTGTGGCTTCCCTATCCTTCCCATCCTAACACCATTTTTGTCCGTGAAGTGACATAAGGGAAGAAGCAGAGCACAGAAATGTAGGAGAGGGACAGAAGGGAAGAAATGGAGGAAACACACAAGTTGTGTATGTCTACAGCTGACAGCTAACAAACCACAACTTCTCTTAAATACTGGTAATTCTCAGACTTGAGAGTGAGTCAGACTGATCAAATCACACCTAGTTTTTTCATTGACTCAAAGTTATACCGGGAAGCTGTCTTCCAGTCCAAGAGTTGGAGGACCAACTTTTTATTGAGATGACCACGACACCAAATTTAATCAGCTATAAATGGCATTTATCAGTAAATAAATGTTATTCTGAGCATCTGTTACATGCGAGGCACCTTGCAAAAATAGTAAGTCATGGGTGAGTGAACACGGATGGGGGCTCTGTGTTTACAGAGCTCCCAGGCCTTCCTGTGCAACAAACCGTGTGATGTTTCTGATGTGCAGTCAAATAGGTTAGACAATATTTGTCCCATGCGTCTCTCTAGACACATCTCCATGGGTACCCACTGTGGGGCTGGAAGATGGAAGACTTGAGGCCTAGATCTCAAAAGACCCTTTTCTTTTTCTCTTCTCTAGCCAGAGGAAGGGACCCTTCAGACTCAGGAAACAGCCTTCCAGAAGAAGCAAAGCCACTTTCCTGCGGAGAGAGTGGAAGCACCTCAAGAAACAGTCTAACTGGGCAGATCATCTGGTCCCAGTCATAAGCAACAAAGTGGAAATGATTGGCAGAATGCTGCAAGTGTGAATTCTTTATAAGCCGCCAACTTCCTCAAATAAGCACTAGAAAGCTGTCAGTTTCCTGTAACAATCCAAAGTAATTTCTTTCTCTTTTAAAACAAACATGCCCCATAGTGACTTATATTCTCGATTGTGTCACCAACTTACTGAACCGAACTTGGATCTGCTTGCCCAATGAGCAGCCAAGCCAATCTACTGATACCAGGTTGTGGTGAAGGAAAGTACAGCATTTATTGCAGGGCACCAAGCAAGGAAAACAGGCAGCTCATGCTCAAAAGACCCGAACTCCCCTTTGGCTTTCAGGGAAGGGTTTTAAAGGCAACATCTGGGGTGAGGGTCGCAGGATGTGTGATCAGCTCGTGGACTTTCTTTTGATTGGTTGGTGGGGAGGTAACAGAGTGATGTGGCAGGAACCTTAAGCATCAGTCCTCTGGTTCCACGTGCTTATGGTCAGCATCCTCCACCTGGGTTGGTGTGGGGGGGTCTTAGTTCCTGCAGAACAACTCAAAAATGTGTCAGATTGTTGGGTACATCCCTTGAGGAGGACCTAGGACTCTGTTTTATTGCTCAACTATTGTTTAAGCTACCATTACTTTTCTTGCTTGACTGCTTTTCCTTTGTTTCTGAATTCCCTCACTTCTCTAATTAGTAAGTGCTTGAGTCTGCTCTTTGGAACACAGGCAAGGCCTGAGAGACTAAAGCCTTTTTCTCTACAAAGAAGAAACAGGCAACACAGAGGGGCTTTTGTACCCAGGGAGGAATCACAGGGTCCTGCTAGGTTTCAATCTCCACTTTTTTTTTTTTTAAATAAATTTATTTATTTAATTTATTTATTTTTGGCTGTGTTGGGTCTTCATTGCTGGACGCGGGCTTTCTCTAGTTGTGGCAAGCGGGGGCTACTCTCCGTTGTGGTGCACGGGCTTCTCATTGCGGTGGCTTCTCTTGTTGCGGAGCACGGGCTCTAGGCACGCAGGCTTCAGTAGTTGTGGCACGTGGGCTCAGCAGTTGTGGCTCGTGGGCTCTAGAGTGCAGGCTCAGTAGTTGTGGCACATGGGCTTAGTTGCTCCTCAGCATGTGGGATCTTCCCGGACCAGGGCTCGAACCTGTGTCCCCTGCATTGGCAAGCGGATTCTTAACCACTGCGCCACCAAGGGCCCTCCCCTTTTCTTGATATGCCTCAGTCCTGAGGGGAACAGGGGCTGGACAAGAAAGGGAATAAGGTTTTGTTTATTTATTTATTTTTGGCTGCATGCGGGCTTTCTCTAGTTGTGGTGAGCGGGGGCTACTCTTCGTTGCGCTGCGCGGGTTTCTCATTGCAGTGGCTTCTCTTGTTGCGGAGCACGGGCTCTAGGCACGTGGGCTTCAGTAGTTGTGGTTTGCGGGCTCTAGAGCGCAGGCTCAGTAGTTGTGGTGCACGGGCTTAGTTGCTCCGTGGCATGTGGGATCCTCCCGGACCAGGGCTCAAACCTGTGTCCCCTGCATTGGCAGGTGGATTCCTAACCACTGCACCACCAGGGAAGTCCCAAGAAAGGGAATAAGGTTTTGGATAGAGAGGATAATCATAAACTCAAGTAGGAGAACTCAGATTTAGGGGGACTCAGTCCCATTAACTAAAGCAAAAACGCAAAGCAGCGCTATTTCAGAAAATCCATTCCTTCACTATTGGTCGTGATGAAAGAGCTCATCAGGCTCTGTACTTGGGGGGTACTTCTCGTGAGGCAGTGAGCCTGCTGGATCCCTACCACACCCAGGCTCCCTTCAGTTGCCCGGAGGGGGAGAGTGGGTGATCACTACGGAGGCGGCAGGCGGGTTCGTCGCCTCCACCGCACCACCGGTCATCTGGCACAAGACGTTTGATCAAGGTGAACCGATCTGCATCTAGGATGTGGTCAAGAGTCATATGACTTGGCCTGGGTGTCCCAACCTACTCATTGCTCATCTTTTGTTTTCTAGAACTCAAAAAAATATTTCCCCTGATTTCTAGCTGTAATTTTAGGTGTCTTAACTTCTTTGTACTGTTTACTAATGATGAAAAACGAAAGTCCTTGAAGATTAGATATCTCGAATAAATTTTGATTGCAAAGCATTTCTAACATAATACACCCTCAGAAAATGTCTTACACATTCTTAAGTGAGTGATAAGATGCCCTTCGTCTTTGTTTGTTTGTTTTTGTTTTTTTAAGTGCGGTTGGGTAGGGAAGGAGAGGCAGAAATGTCTCCAAGGAAAATGAACTGGCTGCACCACATAACTTGGCCTCTGCTTTGGAATGCCAAGATTTGGTTGATACAATTTTGTGTAGCTCCATTCGCCACACGCACAGCATTTGACAAGGCACCTTTGGAAGGAAGTCAGTGAGTCCCCAGACTTCAAAATTTACAAACAAGAGCTACTTTCCCATCTTGTCAAAGGCTTTGCTCAAATAAACCCAAACTGAACAAAGAACAGTTGCTCTCTTCATTTTTTCCTAACTGTATATTTGCAAATATCCCATCAGCTATACAGAGCTAAAGATTCAAAATCTCTTTATCTTCTGAACCCAAGACTGATCTTATTTATCAATTGATTGATTTGATAGCATTGTGAAAGATTATGGCCATTATGTTAATCATCTTTCTTGAGAGATGCCAGGAGCACACCTCCCTTTATTGGTCAGGGGTGTGTGCCTTAATACATGCTAAACTATCATCTGAGACCTTCAAAACTGCGAAAAGTTGAAATTATGCCTGAAATCACACATGAAAAAAAATGTTTAGGAGCTCATGCAATGGACTTAGCATACTGTTCAAAACTGGGTACCCTCACCTCCTGAGCAGAACGACGGGGACAAATCAAAAGCCTTCCAATCCTCCATTTCCTTTTCTGGAAAGGGGATGTCTCATGTAGCTGTTGGGAGGGTGCATTGTGTTACCACATGTACACTGTTTAGCACAGTGCCTGGCACAGGGTAAGTGGAGGATAAATTTTCACAACTGTTATTGTTACCACTTTGATACTGCAAAAAATTTGCAGTCAGGTCCAGGAGCTTTGTCATCTTTTCGTTGTGTCCACTGATGTGGGAAGCTGACCATCTACTGCAGTTCTTCTTTCCAAATAAGAAATATATATCAAGAGGGCTCGTGCACAACTCAATCAGAATGACTCTAAGTGTGGTCGTCGGGAACAGAACACTGGGTTCTTGACTTCTAGTTCAGTTTTCTTTCTACTGCTCTCCAAGAGAAAATGTATAGCTCAGCTCATTGTTTAGGAGATTTCATCCTCTACTTTGCAGAGGAATTTATTTTAGGACAATTCAATGAAATCTTTGGGAGGATTAATAACTCTACAAAAATAAACTCAGATCATCAGGCAATTCGATAATAAGTTTCTTCTTCTTCCTCAAAAAGATGAAATTAGTAACATTCCATTTCCTTTAATTTTTTTCAGATGTTGCTTAGATCTAAAAATGCTTCCTATAGCTAACTGTGGGCCATATACTGCATTTGAGAATTCAGTGCTGTCACACTGATAGTGTGGTTTTGAACACATTTTTTTCTTCATAAGAAATATGGCAAAAATAGGCTCTTAGAATTTTGTTTGTTTCCAAGAGAATTATAATAGCTTAGGCAATAATGCTTTCATATATATGAGTCACATCAAACTATGTTGTATAGTTCATCATTTATTTATGGAATGAGAGTCAATTGTTCTGGAAACAACAGAGTATTTTAAATAGGCAGAATGTGTTTGATGATTGTAAAATAAATTGTTAAAGTTTAGGACAATCTTGGTCCATACTCATTAGAATAGTATTCATGAGCAAATGAACTCTTTCTAGTATTTCAGGTTGTGCAGTTCTAAACCATGTTTCAAGTATTTAAGTATAGTCATCTCTCATTATTTGGTGTCATATGTTCTATTAAGTTGCTGCAAACACTGAATTCGTGAATACCGAACAATTGCTTGCAGAGGAAATACAGGAGTAAGAAGCCTCTGGTCAAAATGTTTTTGTCAACCAATCAATACATAACCTTCTTTTCTGTGTGTTTCTATTTAAAGACACCTTGTTTGATATTTATTATTGTTTCATTGACGGTGAAGTCACAGCCAACCCCACTGTAACTTGTGCCTGAACTAAGCTCATCTCAAACACATGTTTTCTCCATAAGGCACATCACAGCCTTCTTGCGCTAAGGAACACAAGACAGCGCTTCAGCACTGTGCTTGGGGGCCATTTTAAACAACGAAATCACCAAAAAAAGCACAAAAATGCAAAAAGCATAGAATTCAATTTTCCATGAAAAGGACACTTCTTTACAGTATGAGACCTAAAACAAGAAGGCAGAGCACTGACTTGCTGGACCTCAGCTGGAAATGTGCACAGTTGGGCAAGTCAACATTTTTGCCACTCTGCTCAGGTCCACCAATGGCCACGAAAGTGCTGTAAGTATTGCTTTTGTAGTTAAAAATAAATTCCATGGGGAAGCAACTTCACAAAATATAGAATCTGTGAATAAAGATTGACTGTATTTCAACTTAAGTCTGGGAACAGTAAGAAAATATTACCTCTGGGGGGAAAAGGCAAAGTTCTTGGAATTCTGTGGCCATCAAAAGACTTGTTTCATCAGTAAGCATATTGAGGAAGTTCTGCGTATGGAACACTGCCAGGCAATATGTGAGCCAGAGAAAAAAAGATTTAGTTCTTCACCATCTTAATTGGCTGGAAAGCAAAACACACATGTATGAAATGACCTAACACGTACAAAGCTACATTCAGTAAATAAAATATTGCATAGTAAAAACAGTGTACCTAGGTCATGATAAAGAAACAGAGCTTGAGGCAATCAGAAAAGTTCAGTATTAATTAGGAAAGACTGTGGAGAAGTGTGGGGCTGAGTTGAGTAATTCATTTTTTGTCTTGTTTTGCTTTGCTTTAAATCAGCTATAATATCAAAACCGAATGTGACTTGCAAGAGAGGAAGGAGCAATTAACGTGACCTTGTACACTGTATGTGTTTAGTAGATAAAGACAGGGGCCAGCTTGTAGATTAGCTAAGCCAAAGTGTGTGGCCTTAGAAGTAGCCAGGAGGTTGCAGCAACATGAATGAACCTAGAGAGTATCAAACTAAGTGAAGTCGGTCAGACAGAGAAAGACAAATATGATATCACTTATATGTGGAATGTAAAAAAAAAAAAAAAAAATGAAGAACCTAGGGGCAGGACAGGAGTAAAGGAGATTATCACACTAAGTGAAGTAAGCCAGACAGAGAAAGACAAATATCATATGATACTGCTTGTATGTGGAATTTAAAAAAAAAAAAAAAAAAAGATACAAATGAATTTACTTACAAAACAGAAACAGACGCACAGAGATAGAAAACAAACTTATGGTTACCAAAGGGGAAAGGGAGGAGAGGGATAAACTGGGAACTGGGGATTAACAGATACACACCACTGTACATAAAGCAGATAAACAAGGACCTACTGCAGAGCACAGGGAACTATATTCAATATCTTATAATAACCTATAATGGAGAAGAATCTGAAAAAGAATATATATATTTTATTTATATATATGTATAACTAAATCGCTGTGCTGTACACTTGAAGCATTGTAAGTCAACTATATTTCAATTTAAACAATTTAATTAAGTTAAAAAAAAAAGTAGCCAGGAGATAGGTGAGGTGGGGAGGCCAGTTGGGATTGAGGGGTAATGAACACGAGGAAAGGGTGAGGATGTGTCACTGTTAAAAAGTACAATATAGGTTGGTAGAAAAAAACAAACAAACCTCTAGTTCTTTATTCCCCTCATCTAAAGAGAGGTAGGGTGACCAGATGTCCCTGATTTGCCCAAGCCAGTCCCAGGTTACTCCTGTCGTGGATCAGTTGACACTGTTAATTATCCTTAGTGTCTCCTTTCATCTTCAAAAGTGCCTGGGTTTGGACAATAAATTATATGGTCACTCTAAGGACCTAAAATGAACTGAAAATCAAAACTCTGTTTAACACCAACATAGTGTTTATAAAAGCTGAATAAAACATTAGTAAATATCAATGCAAATGACAAAATCAGAAAACAGGAATGAATTGGACTGCTGTAAGTCATAATTTTACTCAGGGCAAGTGCTTCTGTTCTGTTATTGCCTCATGCAGTTTATTTATTTATTTATTTATTTATTGGCTGTGTTTGGTCTTCGTTGCTGTGCCTGGGCTTTCTCTAGTTGTGGCGAGCAGGGGCTACTCTTCATGGCGGTGTGCGGACTTATCATTGTGGTGGCTTCTCTTTGTTGCGGGGCACAGGCTCAAGGAACGCGGGCTTCAGTAGTTGTGGCTCGCGGGCTCTAGAGCGCAGGCTCTGTAGTTGTGGCGCATGGGCTTAGTTGCTCCGCGGCACGTAGGATCTTCCTGGGCCAGGGCTCAAACCCGTGTCCCCTGCGTTGGCAGGCAGAATCTTAACCACTGCGCCACCAGGGAAGTCCCTGCCTCATGCATTTTGGTGACGTATTATATTTTATAAAGTTGATTACTCACTGGAGACTTGGTTTGTTTAGTTGGTTGTTGATGAAGCTGGTTATTTTTTATTTTTATTTTTTATTTTTATTTTTTTGTGGTACGCGGGCCTCTCACTGTTGTGGCCTCTCCCATTGCGGAGCACAGGCTCCGGACGCGCAGGCTCAGCGGCCATGGCTCATGGGCCCAGACGCCCCGCGGCATGCGGGATCCTCCCGGACCGGGGCACGCACCCGTGTCCCCTGCATCGGCAGGCGGACTCTCAACCACTGCGCCACCAGGGAAGCCCATGAAGCTGGTTATTTGCATGAACTTTCCTTGGCTCTGTCTTCTCAGACGTAATCATTTAAAAACTCATCCCCAAGAGCTACCGAAGAAGAACACAGTGCCGTGGCTACATTCTGCTTAAATGCTCTGGCCCAGCCACAGCTCCTTTAAATAGTGTAGAGCAGGGAAGACCCTACTCAAGGGCGGCTCACAATCTAAACCCGCTGACATCTTTGAACACTTCTTGGTTGAAGAGACTAAAACAACATAAAAAATCAGCCATGAGCAGATAGAAGTTGCTAATGTCTTTTGACTAACGGTAACTACAATGTGAGACCAGAGTTTCACATTCAGAGAATGTTGAGGGGGTCAAGGAAGAAACTGCCTTCGTTTTTTATTGCATTCTCACATGTTTTACCCCATCTTTTAAAAATATCAAAACAAACTACGGGACTTCCCTGCTGGTCCAGTGGTTAAGACTCCACGCTCCCAATACAGGGAGCCTGGGTTTGATCCCTGGTCGGGGAACTAGATCCGGCATGCCGCAAATAAAGATACTGCACTCTGCAACAAGATCCTGCATGCAGCAACAAAGACCCCGCATGCCATAACTAAGAGCCGGCGCAGCCAAACAAACAAACAAACAAACAAATAATAACATCTAATTAAAAAAAAAAAACAACTTTATTCTCTGAGTATTCTGAGGTTATGTTTTCCAAAGTGCTGTTTGGGGGCAAAGTGGTGCCAGGATTCCTGGGAGAAATAGGAAGGACATTAGAAAACAGGCACCAGAATTCAGTTCCTATGTTTTTCAACCCTGAAAGAATCTTCACTTTCCTGCTGGGGATTCCAATTTCATAAAGGTTTTTAAAAAATAAATATTTGTAGATTGTGGTTTTCTAATGTAAATTTTATCAAAGGATAGCATTCTTGCCAACAAGTGCATAAAATGTGATCAGCTCACTGAACTTTTCACAAAGCAAAGGCAGCCATGTAAGCAGCACCCAGATCCTGAAGCAAAACATGCCTTCAGTGCCCCTCACAGTCCCTGCAATCATTAACCCTCCCTTCCCCAAAGTCACATCAATTCTGACCTCCAACACCATCACTTAAAGATTTGTTGAAGAAAAACTATTGATTTGTCTTATTTTGTCCATAATAACTGGCACAGTGCCTGGCACATAATACTTGTTTAATAACTTGTTTAATACTTGTTGAATGAGTCAAAGAAAGCAAACAGGTGTCTAACTTTTATAAGACAGTGGATCAAATTAACATACATAATATACAAGGGGGAAAGGGGCATTACACTGGGTGAGAACTGGGATCTGGGGATGCTAACTTGGACAAAAGTTGAAAACTCAAACTTCGAACAGAAGACTACATTTTAGTTTTATCTTTTAACAAATGTAAACAATTTGAATAAATCTAATCCTCTGCAATTTTCCTTGGGCTTTAATCAACTCCGCTCACATCACATCCACTGTAACTGGTGAGGCCAACCTCCGGAGATCTTGTTTCTCTTTCTCACTTGTAAATGGACCCATGCAGCCAAGAAATGACTATTTTCAGCCCTTCTCCACCCCACTCTGAGGCCCGGTCAGTCAGAAAACAAAATAAGAGTCACCCTCTTCCTCAGCCAAAGCATGTGATCTCTGGCCAGAGCCCTTCCCGCCCTAATGAATGAGGTAATGAGGGGCCAAATAAGGTTTCATATGTATGTCGCCTCAGAATTACAGTTTATCTTCACTGTGCTTTTAAAAAGCTGGAATTAAGAACCTAGCGCTGCCAAATCACAGCTTAGAGAGATCTGTCAACTCTAGAGATAACAAATAAAAGGAAAACCCATTTCAAGCTTTGAACTGCTGCTCCTAAATGATTCCCAGGGAAACACAAATAAATTGTCTTCAGAGGACAGATTCATTATGAAAAACCTCATTAAGTTGGGGTTTTAAATATTTCTTTAAGATACTTCCAACCTTTAAAGGAAGCAAGTCTGGAAATGGAAACTATTTTGCTTAGAGGATGAAACCCTCCAATTTACACCACCCCACCCCCCGCGCCCGAAACATGTCATGCTTTATCATAGATGAACCTTCAAAGGCAAGGTGCAGAGATAAAGGACAGACTGGAGAAACACACAAATCCACCAAATCCATTTAGTCTACATTAAAACTAGCCTTCAAAAACAGGAGTGTTTGATCCAGAAACAAATCTAATTTGCCTGAGGAGGAAGAGCAGGTCTTTTCCCTTTTTCACTTTTTTTCTAGTTATGTTTGATTGGAGGCCCGTAAGCAAGTATAATCTTTGCATAAACTGTTCTCTGTGTGGAATTTTCTCCACGCCTGGAGAACTTCACCTATGAGACCCTGGCAGTCATTCGTTCTCTGAAGCTTTCCAGGTGCCTCCAAGCCCTCTCACATGTTGCAACATATAACTGATAAAGAATTGATAGAGGAATTGATTTAACAAATGAACAAATCAACAAGAAAAAGAACCCAGGGGCTTCCCTGGTGGCGCAATGGTTGAGAATCCGCCTGCAACTGCAGGGGACACAGGTTTGAGCCCTGGTCTGGGAAGATCCCACGTGCCGTGAAGCAACTAAGCCCGTGTGCCACAACTACTGAGCCTGCGGTCTAGAGCCCGTGAGCCACAACTACTGAAGCCTGTGCGCCTAAGAGCCCGAGATTCGCAACAAGAGAAGCCACTGCAATGAGAAGCCCATGCACCACAAGGAAGAGTAGCCCCCGCTCACGGCATCTAGAGAAAGTCCACGCGCAGCAATGAAGACCCAACAACAAAGACCCAATGCAGCCAAAAATAAATAAATAAATAAATAAATTTTTAAAAATAATAAATAAGTTCCCTCTGAGGAAGTGACATTAAAAAAAAAAAAAGAAAAAGAATCCAATAGAAAAATGGGCAATCTGCCCTTCACAGAAGAGGAAACGCAAACGGCCAATGAAAAATATGTTCAGCCTCATTAATAATCATGGATGTGCAGAGTAATACCTAAGTAATTAATTAATATCTAATGCAAATAGATACCACTATGTACTACCAGATTAAAATTTAAAAGCCTGACAATACCAAGTGCTAGTGTGAATGCGGAGAGAAGCTCTCCCTCAGTGCTAATGGGAGTGTAAACTGGTACAACTGCTTTGGAAAACAGTTCTGGCGCTTCCCTTGTAGCGCAGTGGTTAAGAATCCTCCTGCCAATGCAGGGGGCATGGGTTCGAGCCCTGGTCCGGGAAGATGCCACATGCTGTGGAGCAACTAAGCCCGTGCACCACAACTACTGAGCCTGCTCTCTACAGCCTGTGAGCCACAACTACTGAAGCCCACATGCCACAGCTACTGAAGCCTGTGCGCCTCGAGGCCGTGCTCCGCAACAAGAAAAGCCACTGCAATGAGAAGCCTGAGCACACAATGAAGAGTAGCCCCCGCTTGCCGCAACTAGAGAAAGTCCATGTGCAGCAACAAAGACCCAATGCAGCCAAAAATCAATCAACCAATCAATTAAAAAAAAAAACAGTTCTGTACTACTTTTTACATTTGAACAGTCACATACCCTAAAACCCATCAACTGCACCCCTAGATGCATAACTTAGAGATAGATGAAAAAATTGGGGCTGCCATAGGGGAGAGCCTCAATACTATTCTTTTCATCTCAACAAGCCCAGAGTAAGCAGCAAACCCTATGCCATAGCGATGGTTCTATCTCTGTGCACAATTACTATTGTTGTTTTCAATGAATTAAAAGTTTCACAGAGTTGTGATTAGAAATAATGGAATATGTTTAGCACAGTTTCTAGGAATTTGTCTATTTCATCTAGGTTATCCAACTTTTTGGCATACAATTGTTCATAGCAGTCTCTTATAACCCCTTTTATTTCTCTAGAATCATTAGTAAAGTCCTCACTTTCACTTCTGATATCAGTAATTTGTGTCTTTCTTTTTTCTGTAGTCTATCTAGCAAAGATTGTCAATTTTGAACCAATTTTTGATATCATTAATTTTCTCTTTTTTTATACTCTATTTTACTTATCTCTACTCTGGTCTTTATCATTTCCTTCCTTCTACTAGCTTTGGGTTTCATTTGTTCTTTTTCTAGATCTTCAAGTTGTAAAGCAAGAGTGTTGATTTCAATCTTCTTATTTTTTAATATGAGCATTTATAGCTATAAATTTCCCCCCTCAGCAGTGCTTTCATTGTGTTCCATGTTTTGGTATATTATGTTTTCATTTTCATTAGTCTCTAAGTATTTTCTGATTTCCCTTGTGATTTTTTCCTTGATTCATTGGTTGTTTAAAAGTGCGTTGTTCAATTTACACAAATTTATGAATTTTTAGTCTTCTATTTCATTTATTTTTAAAATTGAAATATAATTCACATACTATACAACTGACCCATTTAAAGTTTACAATGCAGTCGGTTTAGTACATTTACAAACATGTGCAACCATTACCACAGTCATTTTTGGAACCTTTTTTTTTTTTTTTGTGGTTCGCAGGCCTCTCAATGTTGTGGCCTCTCCCATTGCGGAGCACAGGCTCCAGATGTGCAGGCTCAGGGGCCATGGCTCACGGGCCCAGCCACTCCGCGGCATGTGGGATCTTCCCAGACCGGGGCACGAACCCGTGTCCCCTGCATCGGCAGGCGGACTCCCAACCACTGTGCCACCAGGGAAGCCCTGGAACCTTTTTATCATCTCATGTAGAAACACTATATTCCTTAGCTATCACCTCTGGTAGTAGTTTCCTAGGGAATCTTTGCCATTATAAAGTACCAAAATCCAGGTGGCTTGAAACAACATAAATTGTCTCGGTTTTGGAGGCTACAAGTCTGAAATAAAGGTTTTGGCAGTGCCATGCTCTAAGAATCTTCTGTTTTAGTCTCCTTAGGCTGCTATAAGAGAATACCACAGACTGGGTGGCTCATAAATGAATTTATTTCTCACAGTTCTGGAAGCTGGGAAGTCCAAGATCAAGGTGTGGGCAGATTTGGTGTCTGGTGAGAACCTGCTTCTTGGTTCACAGAAGGTCGTCTTTTTGTTACGTCCTCACATGGTAGAAGGGGTAAGGGATCACTCTGATGTTCCTTTTATAAAGGCACTAATCCCATTCATGTGGGCTCAACACTCATAACCTAATCACCATCCAAAAGTCCCACCTCCAAACACCCTCACGTTTGTGAATAGGTTTCAACATGTGAATTTGAGAAAGACACAAACATTCAGTCTGTAACACCTTCGTCGCCCCTTCTAGCTTCTAGTTCTTTGGTTTGTAGATGCATCATTCTCATCACATGGCCATCTTTTGCCCACGTCTCCACACGATCTTCTCTCTGTTAGTGTCTGTGTCCAAAGTTTCCCTTTTCATAAGAACATGTTACATTGGGTTAGAGCCCACCTTAATTATCTCATTTTCACTTGATTACCTCTGTAAAGACCCTATTTCCAAACAAGACCAGATTATGAGGTACTAGGGTTTGAACTTCAGGATCTTTGGGGGGCATACAATTCAATCCATAAGGTTAACTCTGTACCCTTTGGCTATCAGAACCCTACTCCTAGACACCCCCCACCCCACCACTAAGCAACCACTAATCTTTGTTTCTATAGATTTTCCTAAATTTTCATAGGAGTGGAATCATACAGTATGTGGTCTTTTGTGACTGGCTTCTTTCCCTTAATGTTTTTGTAGTTCATCCATGTTGTAACACGTATAGGTACTTTCTTCATTTTTATGGCCAAATACTATTTCACTGTGTGGATGTTAAAAATTTTATTAATTCCTTGATGGGCACCTTTTAGTTATTATGAGTAATGCTGTTATAACATTCATGTACAAGCTTCTGCGTGGGCAAATGATTTCATTGCTCTTGGGCATATACCAGGAATGGAATTACTGGGTCATGTGGTAATACTATGATTAATCATTTGAGAAACCACCTGATTCAGATTGTTCTCCAAAGTGACTGGATCGTTTTACATTCCCACCAGCAATGCATGAGGCTTCTAATTTCTATACCTTCTTGACAAAATTTGCTGTTATCTGACTTTTTGATTATAGCCATCCTAGTGGATGTGAAGTGGTGTCTCATAGTGGTTTTGATTTGTGTTTCCCTGATGAATGAGGTTGCACATCTTTTCATGTGCTTGCTAGGCATTTGTGTATCTACTTTGGAGAAATGTCTATTCATATCCTTTGCCATTTTTAAATTGGGTCATTTATATTTTTATTATTCAGTTATAAGGGTTCTTTATATATTCTTGGTATGTCCCTTATCAGGTATATGATTTGTAAATATTTTCTCCCATTCTGCTGTGTTGTCATTTCATGTTGATAGTATGCTTTGAAGCAAAATTGTCTAATCTTGATGAAATCCAATTTACCTCATTTCCTTTTGTTGCTCTTGATTTTGGTGTCATATGTAAGAATTCTTTGCCAAATCCAAGGTCATGAAGATTTACCTCTATGTTTTCTTCTAGGAGTTTAAAATTTTTGCTCTTCTATTTAGGTCTTTGATACTTTTTGAGGTAATTTTTGTACATGGTGTGACGTGGGATCCAACTTAATTTTTGCTTGTGACTGTCCAGTTGTCTCAGCACCATTTGTCAAAAAGACGATTGCTTTCCCTTTGGTTGATTCTTGACACCCTTGCTGAAAATCAGTTGACCATAGAAGCATAGATTTCTGAACTCTCTTTGGATAATTGTTGCTTTCTAGTAAATTGTGAAACTGAAAACTACATCTGCCTACTTCATTGTTGCACATTTTCTCTTAGCCTCTGCTCATTTTTCATTCTTTTTTCTCTGTTCAACCTGCATAATCTCTTATCAATCTATCTTCAAGTTCACTAATTCTTTCTTCTGCCAGTTTAAATCTACTGTTGAGTCACTCTAGTGAATTGCTTATTTGTTATTGTACTTTTCAACTCCAGAATTTCCATACAGTTCTTTAATATTTTTCTTTTTATTGATATACTTAATTTGATAAGACATTGTCATTGCACCTTTGATTCCTTAATCAAGTTTTCCTTTAGTTCTGTGAACATATAATAGCTAATTCAAAATATTTTTCTGTTAAATCTGACAACTAGTAGCTCTCACAGGTAGTTTCTGCTGCCTTCATTATTTCCAGTGTAGGAGTCACACTTCCCAATTTCTTTGCACCTCCTAATTTTTTTGTTGGAAATGGCACATTTTAGACAACATATTGTAACAACTTTGGGTACTGGTTCACCATCCTCTGGGGCTTATTTCCTTACTTAGTGACTGGCTGGATTATTTTAGTGAAATCTGTGCCCCACCCCATCCCCCAATGTTAAGTTGGATGCTCCTCCTCAGCAAGACACAGCTCTAGGTGTGCCCCACAGTCACTCTAGGAGAACAGTGGTGGTGTTAGGGCTCTCTTCTCTTTCCTCGACCCTACAACCAGCTGTCAAACTCCATTAATAGCTGGTTGACTGCTCTATTATTTATATCAATGCCTGGAACAAAAATTCCTGCACAAACTAATTTAATCAAAGTATGGCTTTTTTGATGGGGATGGAAGTTTCTGAGGTGTTTGATATTTGTTCTAACCCAAGGTGGGCTTCTTCCAGGTGTCTTATTGCTACGTTCTCTCCTGAAAACTAGCCAGCCTATAGACTATATCTTCATTAGTTCCGTGGACCTCTTCCCAATTCCCTATACAACCTCCACTATTTTTGAGAATGCTCTTAGGTTTAGATTTCTCCATGTTGTGAATGAAGCCTCTGCAAAGTGATTAGGAGCTATTTGTTTGACATGTTTATCTCCCCTCCTCCCTCCGAAACAAAATCTCAGGGCCAGGGCTCTGGATCTGGGAATGATGGCAAATTTCTGAGTAACACCTGTGCCCTAGGAGCTAAACATGGTAGAGGCGGCAGTAGCCCAAGATCCTCTTGGCTTGCTTCTCCTGGGGTGGAAGCACCACCTCATGAGCTAGAGGAAGGGCTATCAAGGCTCCACTATTCTCAGCATGCCAGGTGCAAGGCAGAGCCTCCATCCCACAAGTGGGGCCAGGGAGGAAGGAGACAGCCCACACTTCTTGACCACACTGACCTGGGACTTGGCTTTCAGCAAAACGCAGTTGTGGGCATGGTAAGAAACCACTGAAGTCTTGCTCCTCCTGGAAAGAAAGCCCTCTGGCTGGGAGATGGAGGGTCAAGGGAGCACAGGGTTCTTGGCTGCAGCAGTCTGGACTGGGGTCTCCGCCTTGCTGAGCTGGGAGGTCGGAGGGGGACAATGAGGTTTGGTTTAAAATGCCACAGATCCTAAACTTTCTTACAGAATTTTCATAGATTTTCTTGAATAGATATTTCTTCATTTACTGTTTGTCCTTAGGACCATTCCAAGAGGTTTTAAATGGCTGCTTTTAATACTTCTCACCAGCTACTGGGGAGCAGGGTCAGCAGAGCTCCTCAGGCTGTCTTCACAAAAGTTGATCTCCCTCCACGTTTTTTTTTTAAACAAACATCATCATGGAATTAATTTTCTTTGTCCACAGCGTGCAGCATGCAGGATCTTAGTTCCCTGCAGGGATTGAACCCCCGTGCCCCCTGCAGTGGAAGCACCAAGTCCTAACCACTGACTGCCAGGGAATTCCACTGTTAAAAAATTTAATTAATTTTTGGCTGCGTTGGGTCTTCGTTGCTGCACGCAGGCTTTCTTTAGTTGTGGTGACTGGGGGCTACTCTTTATTGTGGTGCACGGGCTTCTCATCGCGGTGGCTTCTCTTGTTGCAGAGAACGGACTCCAGGCTCGAGGGCTCAGTACTTGTGACTTGCAGGGTCTAGAGCGCAGGCTCAGTAGCTGTGGCGCACAGGCTCAGTTGCTCCGCAGCATGTGGGATCTTCCTGGACCAGGGCTCGAACCCGTGTCTCCTGAATTGGCAGGCGGATTCTCAACCACCGGGCGACCAGGGAACCCCCTCCCCCCCCACCTAATTCTTAAAGCATAGGTTTGATTAGGACTGCTGGAAAACTTGCAGTTACTTGTATTGATTCAGTATTTCCTTAAAAGCCCAAAGCTTTAGAGGTCTGCTCCCAAATTAGATCTAATTTTATTTCCCATTGCACTTGAGTCAGACTAAGCTCCTTCCAAAGACATGCTCTTTTGTCTCATTGTCTTTGCTTATAGTGTCCTTTCAGCTCCTCCCTCCTTCCCCAAACTGCAGCATACATAAATCCTACATACCCATCAAGGCCCAGTTTCAGTGTCACATGCTCCGTCATCTCTCTGCAATTCACACTTACCTCTAGTCAGATTTAGTGATCATATCTTCTGTCCATGTACTTGCCTAACAAAGGGAAGAAAGTGATATCCATTGGAAACTCACCAAATGCCAGACCCTATACTAATCATTCAACTGTTTCATTTGATTATTAATCAACCTTACAAAATAGGTACAATTACCTTCATTTTAAAGATGAGAAAAACTGAGATACAGACAGGTTAAATAATTTGTCCTAGTCATAAAGCGAGTTAAGTGTTAAAGCCTAGATTAGCATAGGCAGAGCTTACACAATGCTTCTTTAGCTTGGGGATCAAACATGTATGAAAAGAATATATGTAAATGTTTTACTTGGCATATAGAAGCTATTATCTCCTTCCACAGGTCAGATACACTGGTTTGCAAAAAGCACATATATGTATTTGCTAAATTAATGAATTTATGAATGTTCCAATAAAAACCATTCTGTATTGCAAACAACTAAGGCCAACTATTTTATAATTTTACATTTTGAAACATCCCAATAATCATATTTATAAATGTCTTATGAAACTGGCACTCCATTCTAACAATAGGAGAATCTATATATTCTATTATAAAAACATCAGGCAATCAGCACATGAACATTTAACACAAATGTAGCCAAAGCTCAATATATTATTACTTTTAAACACATATGACTGGTTTTTTTTTTAATGATTTTTGACTTTTCATTAACATTTGATACAGGGATCACTGTCAGCAGTCCTTTATTTTTTGGCCACATCCCACAGCTTTCAGAATCTCAGTTCCCCGACCAGGGACTGAACCCAGGCCACAGCTGTGAAAGCCCAGAATCCTAACCACTAGGCCACCAGGGAACTCTCAGCAATTCTTCGTACAAGAGATTCACTCTGCAAAACTACTGAAGAGAAGTATGCAATATGCTTAACAAATCAACACATAATTCTAGTCTATGAAAACACGGAAGTAAATTTTTTCACTAAATTTGGTAGTCATTTATCAATATATCACAGAACTAGTGAAATCAGAAGAAATACAAAGTAAAAGATCTCTCTTTTAAATATCATCCTATAACTGCTACCCCAGCATAACAAATGGTCTTGTATAAAGCACAAAAGTGAATTCCAGGGCTTCCCTGGTGGCACAGTGGTTGAGAGTCTGCCTGCCGATGCAGGGGACACAGGTTCGTGCCCCGGTCCAGGAAGATCCGTGCCGCAGAGCGGCTGGGCCCGTGAGCCATGGCCGCGGAGCCTGTGCTCGCAACGGGAGGGGCCATGGCAGTGAGAGGCCTGCGTACCGCAAAAAACAAAAAAAAAAAAAACAAAAAAAGTGAATTCCAATTATGTTTAATTATACCTAATAAAAAATTCAAATCTTCACCAGTGGACTATCAAATAAATAGGTCAAGGTACATAATTTTTCTTTCCTACTAAAATGAAAACACAGAAAAATGAAATGCTATGTTCCATTTCTACCAAGAATTTAACAAGAGGTTAAGAATAACTGAGGAGAAACACAAGTGAAAAAGATGTAAGCAAATTCTATTAGTAAGATTTAAATATGGTACTACACAAAGATATAAACATTTTCTAGTCCATGTTATTTGTTTTATTGGAGTGTGGTCTAAAGAATCAGAATACTAGGAATTTATATTATCAGACATTATTTTACTTTGAAATTAGGCTTCCTAACATTAAAAAAATATATCTAATGTCTCTTTATTGCTTGTCACTTGGCATAGTGATTCTTTAACACTAATTTGATCTCTCTCCAAAATACTTAAATAGTATTTTCAGATACTCAAGTTACTGATGAATTCATAAATGAACTAACTGCTTGCATAAGGTGAGATGTGGAGAAACTTTACCTTATTATTTAAGATAATTAATATTTTAAGGCCAAGCGTCCTACCATGAATTTTAATGCTGCTAACCTATCCCTAAACATATACCTGCTAAAATGAAGCAACCTCTTTTTGAAGTCAAAAGAGGTACTATGTGTTCAAAAAAAAAAGAGAAATAATATGAAATTAACATGTATAAAAGTAAATTTATAAATATAATTACATAACCATGAAGAGATGATACCATGAAAATGTTTAGCAGATATAACTGAAAAGACATTATGACAGTAGAAAAATGATAGAAATTAAAATTTTTTTACTAAAAAGTATTATGTGAAAGTTACATACTAAAAATATGAATCCTACCCATTTCATAATGACTGTAAGTAACCAAGTCATAACCTCCAGAAGTTAAAAAACTCAGAAGGTGAAACTTACCTTTCTGGCACTAATATTTAACAGTTAATAAGTAGTAGTTTTACTTACAAGGAATCCAATCTTTCTTTTAATTAATTCTTATTACTGCCATTTTGTTTCTTCAACAAAACAGTTAAATGACTTCCAATTATAAAGAGAGGTTAAATATCATATTTTACCAAGGTAACTTTTATGGAGCTTTAAATTTTAAAAAAGGAAAACACACCTATTCAACAGGGAAGAAACAATCTTCTTTATTAACCTCACTGTATAGTCAGAAAGGATTAAAAAACACACACATTTCCTGGGCCACAAAACTGTACCAAAAGTATTTCCTTATAAAATAACTTCACAATCCAATAGTCCTGGACTGACACAAAGACATATATTGACATACATTAGCATGAATTAAGACACAATTCAAATGTTTTTGCAGCAACTTTCTAGTAGACCCTTATTCCCTTAATGAGGGAGTGTACAACTTCTTTAACCCCTTAAAAATAGTAATAAAAAATTACAAAATAACGTAAACATAGAATTAAGGCTAAGACTATATAATCTAGTATTAATAAAGTCAAACAATACTTATAAAATTGCTGCTGCTGCATATTATATATATATACACATATATATACAGGATGTCTTTAGAAATTTAAAATGCTACTGCTGTCACAAGTCCACCCATCACTTTAATGTTTTTCCATATATCTTAACATCTGAATTCCCAGATACATGTGCTTGTCTACGTTTATTCTGAATTCTTAAAAGTTTCCTTGCATATTTACAATTAAATACCTAACCTCTAGAATTTTCCTTAAACACAACAGACATAACAGTTATGTTAAATAAATTCACACAAAAGTAATAAAAAGGTTTGCTTTCAAGAAATAGTTGTAGCATATTCATGATAAACATACTGAAAAATAGTACATACACTTTTCTTCAGGATTAATAAATGCTATGTGTCAGTTTTGCAGTCACTACCATAGCTGCATATCTCTGACACACCTGCAAGATAATGACAACCAAAGGGCATGATGACTGGAAGAATTCCAGTAAACCCATATTTTTTGGTGAGATTCACAAAACTGAATGGTTGTTTCCAGCGCCATCTGGCTAGACATGGAAATACATGTCTAGATACTTGTTATCATCCCCAGAAGTATTTGTCTGTAAGTCACCCTCTTGGTCTTCTGAAACAGGGCTGCAGAAGGCAGGGCATTCTTAGTGAGACCAATGGCCCCCTCTTCTGTTACCTCTCACACATCTGTTTTGGTTATAATCCTGATCAAAATGGAAAAAAAAAAACAGTAAATTTTATGTACCAAAGTTTTCCTTTCCTGTAACTCCCTCATCAGACCTGGGTGGTTAAATATCCAGTGGAACTATGTTCTACTAATTATAATAATTCTTGGTATAAACAGACAAATCCTTGTAAATAACCACTTCTTTCACATGTATGCAACAAACAAACAAAAGCTTAACATAAAAACAGTAAATATATACAGAGGAAGGGGTAAGTAATTTGTAGCACAGTTCTCTGGGATGGTGTATCCCAGACCCAAATTCTGCAGATTTTTGCCTATTTTCCCCTTTCCTAAAATGAAATGACCATTTAAAAAATTAACAAGAATTACAATGCTCATTAGAGAAAAGTCACAAAGAAGCAAAAGGAAAAACACTTAAAATACCCACAATTCCATTCACGTAGAGATGAACAGAATGAACATTTTAGTATATATTTATGCAGATATTTCCTATTCAGACATACAATTAATTAATTTATTTATTTATTATTTATTTAATTTATTTATTTCGGTACGTGGGCCTCTTACTGTTCTGGCCTCTCCCATTGCGGAGCACAGGCTCCGGACGCGCAGGCTCAGTGGCCACTGGCTCACGGGCCTAGCCGCTCCGCGGCACGTGGGATCTTCCCGGACCGGGGCACGAACCTACGTCCCCTGCGTCGGCAGGCGGACTCCCAACCACTGCGCCACCAGGGAAGCCCTATACTTTATTTTTAATAATAGTTCCCTGAACTGCCATCTCCAAATAGAAGACACACAATTTTGATAAAGAGCTATTTTGTAATCTTTATTAGCAGAAAATCAGGGCTTCCCTGGTGGCGCAGTGGTTGAGAGTCCGCCTGCCGACGCAGGGGACGTAGGTTCGTGCCCCGGTCCGGGAAGATCCCACGTGCCACGGAGCGGCTAGGCCCGTGAGCCGTGGCCACTGAGCCTGCGCGTCCGGAGCCTGTGCTCCGCAACGTGAGAGGCCTGTGTACCGCAAAAAAAACCCCAAAAAACCCCCCCAAAAAAGAAAAACAAAAACTGAAGCCTCTACTGAAGAAAATGAGTCTATTGCATAGTATATATTGCTAAGTATATTTTGTTGAGTCTAAAATCCACATTTTTCCACATTTAACATCTCTGAAATCTACCTTATAATGTCATGAGTTAATTTGCAGTGTTTTAATGTTTCATGAAAAATGGTGTTTCTAATAATTACTGACATCCTCCAGTTGATGAAATATGGTATATAATCCCTATAAAAGCTAACAATATATAAATAGGTAATAGCCACATACTAATATAAATAATAACATATAAACACACACACATTATGTTATTATTTCCTACTACTGAATTTGTTTCCAATTGTATGGATGAAATATATCACTATTTCAGTACTGTTAAAGATACTTTAATTTCAAGTGCTCTAACATTTTTGATATGGTGTGATTTACGGAGAACAGGCAGAGACTGGGGGCAGAGGCTGGGGATGAGGAAATTACTAATTAAACAGTGACTTAATTTTTAAACTGAAATTTAAAGTGATTTTAAATTTCCCAAAGGTAAGCAGGATGCATAAGGGAAGCCATAGGCTAGAATACACCAAATTTGCAACCTAAATCTTCTCACCTGCCACCACAAAGCTAGACATTTGTTTTCTGTGTGCCAAAAGCTGTACTGACAATATGGTCTCTCTCTCTCTATGAAAACATTTACACTCCTCCTCCTTTTCTTGATATTCTACAGTTTTGCTATGAATTATCTTGGTGTATCTTTTGTCAGTCATTGTGCTGGGCATTCAATGGACCCTTTCATCCCTGGGAATTCTCTTCCACATGATTTTTCTTCTCCATTTTCTTCTTTCTAGGATTCCTGATAGCCTCAGTTGGTTCTCTACATCTCCTCTCCTTTCTCTTCACATATTTTCCCTATTTTTCTATGAAGTTTCCTTTACTTTAGTCCTTTGATTTTTTTTCCCCCCTCCTCGCCTGGCTTCCCCCACCCTTAGTTCTTTGAAGTTTGAAATTTCAGCAACAGTATCTGTAATCTGTAATCTTGTCCTGGCTGTTTTTTTCTCCTAATACCCCCTTAGTTTCATGAATATAACTCCTTCGGCCATCTAATCAGGAATTATTTTTTAGTAGTTTTTAAAAGAGTTCGGTTGAATCATCTTCCAGGGGTGGTTTCGCTATTTATCTTGGATCTCCCCTCACATGTTGTTGACTCCCCTTATATGTGTGAGGTCTCTTGGTTGTACGATTACATTTAAGAAAGAGGACTGTGCCGCTGGCCTGGATTTCTTCTGCTGTTATAAAAATAGAACTGTTTTCCCATTAAGGCTCCTCTCTGAGTGGGAATTTTATGGGATAGTGGGAGCAGGGGCGTGGACAAACAGGCTTTGCTTTAAGGGTGTGGCTGGAGAGCCAACTAGTAGGTTGCTAGTCCCTAGATGCTGGCAATAGACAAGCCTCTAGGGTGCCACCAAGTACACCAGAAGCTAATATACCAACATTTAACTAACTAACTACCATCATTATCTAACTTCTTGGTGGGAGCTTTAATACCTGGAACAAGGGAACAAAGCTCTCAAAGTTTGGGGTTGAAAATTTGGCATGTTCTAGGCTAGGTTTCCTCTCCTTTTCCATTCTGCTCTCATCCTTCCTGTTTTGGGCTGGACTTCTCTGACTGAGTCTAGGGTTCCACCAGGCACTGTGTCCCACTGTCTCTCGACTACTCCCAGGACCTTCTCCTTTAGTATATTCCAGCCTTGTTTCTATACTGTAATTCCCAGAAAACCTCAATCAAATGTGAAGGCAGAAGGAAGACCGTTTCAGACATGCAAGGGCTCCAGTTTCTTTCTACACACTTTTCATAAGGAAGTTATGAGAGAAAGAAAAACAAGGAGGGCTTCCCTGGTGGCGCAGTGGTTGAGAGTCCACCTGCCGATGCAGGGGACATGGGTTCGTGCCCCGGTCCGGGAAGATCCCACATGCCGCGGAGCAGCTGGGCCCGTGAGCCATGGCCGCTGAGCCTGCGCGTCCGGAGCCTGTGCTCCGCAACGGGAGAGGCCGTAACAGTGAGAGGCCCGCATACTGCAAAAAAACACACAAAAAACAAAACAAACAAAAAAAGAAAGACAAGGAATCCAAGAAACAATGGATTCAACCCAAGACAGCAGCCAAGGAGGACCCAGAAGGCCTACATGGTTACTAGTTACTAAAGCAGGTGGAAGAATACGTGATCAAGTTACATACTGAAGGAAAAAAGAAAATTAGAAACTCCACAGAAGTTAACAACATCCAAGAAATAGTCTAAATAAGAACCAGATTAAAATTTAACACGATTTTTAAGAACTGATACAATAAAGAAGATTTATTTGACTTTCATGCTTGGAACACTGACTGGTGGCCTAAGTAAGTGTCATGACGTTAGAACCTTACAGAGAGGGAAATGTAATCCTAGCACACACTTCGCCTACACTAAATATTTACATAGCCATAATAATATATGTTGTTTATCACCTTCTACCTTTGAAAAAAGCATGGAGGACTGGGTTGATGGTTACAGGAGAGAATATAACTAAATAATCACGAGAAAGGGGAAGTTCTAAAATAATTCAGGACAATTTAGTCCAAAAGTCATGAGGTGGGCCAGGCAAGACAGACCTCCACACCAAAGTGTTGGGTGGGCTGTGCTGTCTGAAAGCTGATAAAACAAGACCAACATAATGTATACAAAAATGGAGGCAACAACAGAATAACCAAAACAGTTAAAACAAAGGTTGCCTCTGGGAAACGGGACGGGGTAAGGATACACAGGAGCAAGATTTCATCATCATAAGCTCTTTCAATACCTGTGCTGTCCAATCTGGTAGCCACTAGCCTCGTGTGGCTCCAGAGCACTTGCAATGTAGCTAGTCCTAATAGAGATTTGCTGTCTTCTGAATTTTGAAGACTTTGTATGAAAAAAAAGAATTTAAAATATCTCATTAATAATTTACTATTTGCAGTATGTTGCAATGATAGTATTTTGTACACTGTGTTCAATAAAATATACTATTAAAATTAATCTCGCTGTTTCTTTTAAAATGGCTCCTAGAAAATTTTAAATTACATGTGTGGTTCACATTTTACGGTACAACACTAAATCTATACACCAATTCATTTATATACATGTATTACTTTAATGAAAATGATACTATTACTAACAACTTAAATATAAACTAAAACTAAAAAAGAAACTTTAGCCCATACCACCTCTGAATTGCTACAAAATCTTAATAAGATCCAAATTAATGACATCATTTATAGTTCTGTAGAACTGTAAGGTCCTAGGCTAATTCAGTGCTAAGGCTGCAGGGTAGCCTCAAGAATATGTACTTTAAAACTGCTTGACAGGAATTTCCTCACTTGGCCTTTTAAAAAACTGGAAAAAATGTTTCCCATCTTCCATAAAACAGTTCTTGAAAAATTATGGCAAAGCTACAGAAAAGCAGAAGAAATAATATAACATTTTGCCCACTCTTATTTTGATATGTTGTCGCTTTTTCATCCTGTAGTGTTTTAGAGTATATCCCAGACATCATGTTATTCAACTGGTAAATACCTCAGTACACATTTCTAACTGTATATCTATGATGCTGTTATACACAAAATTCACAATTCCTTAATATATCTAATATCCAGGTGATTTAAAAATTTCTCCAAATTTTTTCAAAATTGCATTTTAAAGATTCAAATCCATATCCAAACAAGGTCTACAATTTGCATTTGATTGTTATACCTTTCAGTTACTTTTATTCTATAACAAACAGTTCATCCTTCTCCCTATGCTTCTTTTATGTCATTAATTTATTAACAAAACCAGTCATTTGTCCTGTACAATGTTATATTCTTGACATTCTAGATTTGGCTAATTGCTTCCTGGTGGCATCATTTAACTTGTTCCTAAATTTCCCTTATTTCCTGTACACTTGGAGTTAAATTGAAGGCCCTTCTCAAATTCGTGAGAGATTTAAGCTTTGATACCTTAAGGTATCTATTGTATGCAATGAATTAACCTCCTTCCTGGGCATCTAGAATGTTAGATGAACTATCCTGGGGAAAAGTCACCCAGTTTTCTGCAGTACTTATTTCCTGCACAGAACCCCAGCTGAGAAAGGCTGACTGGAAGCTTCATTAGATTCAGGTTATTTCTCTACTGAATCACATAATAGCAAATATCCTGCTTTTTAATCAGTGGGTTCAGGAATGTCCATCTGATCTTTCCATTATTATCATTACTATTATTTTTTTCCAGGCAAGGCTTTATTGGGGCCCCTCCTACAGCAGGGGGGCCATTATTATTAAGTTTCCCCCTCAACTTTTTACCTAATAATTTGGGTATCCATTGATTATTATTTCCTAAATCTATTATTTTATTAGGAGTGGCCAAAATGTGATGTTTTAATTTTATCATGCTTCTTATACTTTATTCTTATATAAAGAACTTTATAAAGAAGACCTTCTATAAAAAACTTTCTCCAATTATTTGGTTACCCTGAAAGTTCACATAAGAAAGAATGAACATGTCTTTTCTATATGAATATATCAATGAGTTGGTGTCATTATCTCACAATTTTTTTGCAAGATATTATTTGGGGGAGGGGCATATTATGGCTTCAGTCTACCTCTCCAACCACGTCTTGGGACTTTCTCCCTCTTACCCACTATATTTTAGACTCACAAGCATCTTCTCAGTTCCTCAAATATGCCAGGCTTGTTATTTTCTCAGAGCTTTCATACCTATTCTCCCTCTGACTGAAACCAATCCCTACATGGCTGGCTTCTCATCCTTCAGTTCTCTGTTAAAATGCATCTTTCCCAACAACCAACATCGTTTTCCCATTATTCTACATCACTTCATCCTTTGTTCTTTTTTTTTTTAATTTATTTTTGGCTGTGTTGGGGTCTTTGTTGCTGTGCGCGGGCTTTCTCTAATTGCGATGAGCAGGTGCTACTCTTTGTTGTGATGTGCGGGCTTCTCATTGAGGCTGCTTCTCTTGTTGCGGAGCACGGGCTCTAGGCATGTGGGCTTCAGTAGTTGTGGCATGCAGGCTCAGTAGCTGTGGCGCACGGGCCTAGTTGCTCCGCTGCATGTGGGATCTTCCCGGACCAGGGCTTGAACCCGTGTCCCCTGCACTGGCAGGCAGATTCTTAACCACCGCGCCACCAGGGAAGTCCCCTATCCTTTGTTCTTTTGTAAAACTTAACATTATTCTATATTTTTACATATACAAAAAGGTTTACTTTTTTGAATTGTCCTTCTTCTGCACAGGACTGCAGACCTCCCACGGGGGCAAGAACCATGTCACTACCCAGCAACATACAGCACAAAATAATCAAATGGTTACTGAATAAATATAGAATATGTAGATGGATAGGGCATAGAATACCAATTCTAAATACCACGGTCTCAAAGGAACTCCTCAAAGGTCAATACGAGAAACTTATTCAGGCAGAGTCTATATTTGAACCTTTTGAAATAATGTATAATAAATCCCAGTACTATGGTATCTTTCTGTGGGATGGCCTTACTAGCATCTGTACTGAAACAGACAACTTTCTTCACTGAGTTAGGATGGAGATGGCTTTGTTGGCTTCTTGGTGAGCTATATAAATGGTATCTGATTTTCCAAACCACATATCATAAGCAACTTCTATATGAGTAATGTACAAATGATTCTGCATATTCTATATTCTATACTTAAGTTGCTGATCCTATGAAGCAGAATGCAGTGTATTAGAAAGTTTCCAAATAATTTGCAAAAATCATTTAGAAAACTGGAGCATCCTAGGAGAAAATAATGATTACATCTTATCTGCATTATCCATCATCACTCAGTTCAGTTAAAAAGAAACAAAATTAATTCTGGTTCAAGGTGGGTAAAATACCCTCATGCTATATTTAAAGTATGAAGAGCCAAAACCTTGACAAACTAAGCAATCGTAACTTTTGGGTCATAGTAGACTCACCTATTTTGTCTTGTAACTTCTCTTCTCATTCTCTTAGGAGGAACTGGACAGTCTGTCATTGGATGACGCAGTGAGTCATTACACTTACGTGTGGGAGTCATACCTGTAAAGACAGAAAATTTAGAAAATAAACCTTTAAAAGACTGGAATTATTATAAGCAATAAAAGTGAATGTCTTATTACTTTATAGAAGAGTAATTAATAAATAATACTGAGAATGCTTCTTACTACTCTTGTTGACTGAACAGCTTACAAACATTTGTCAGTTCACTTGGAGGTCAAGAGTGTCTGTAATTTAAATTCTGGATCATTCGCATACTTTCTTCTTGTAGCTGAACTCTCTCCGATCATGAACACTACCTTCATGCAGAGAAAGATGTTAAAAAAAGTACAATACCTAGTTTTTGCTCTATCAGTTTGAGATTCTTCTCTTGTTCATCAAGTTCCTGTTTTTTCTTCTTCATATCCGGAGTGTGAAGGTATTCCAACTGCCCATTAAGGTCCTTGTTCACACTGCCCAACCTGCACACAGCAGTGCGGTACTGCTGAAGAAGATCTGCAAAGAAACCAAAGACATTCAATTAAAAGTACTGATATCATATCAAAGCAGTGTTTTAGGAAAGAAGAATCAGCAACACTGAGTGTTGTTATAGTGACATGTGGGAACTACTTTTAACATTCGGTGTAAACAAATAAAATAAAAAAGCAAAGTTTAGATCCCAGCACAAGACTGGTGCTTGTTAAATATTAATTTTCTTCAGCTGCTTGACTTTAATAAATTTCTGTGTCAGAAAAGAGTTTTCTATATAAAAGCACTCTGAATTAAATCACTCTCTCAGTCAGTGTTTACATCCTGTTTGATACTCAGTATTCAATCTAACTCCACAGAAATTTGTGAGAAGGGGAAGATTGCACAAAATATAGCATTATTAGAAAATCCCTGCTTCCCAGTACTGATGAATCTAGTGGCAGGGCAGGAATAAAGATGCAGACATAGAGAACGTATTTGAGGGCACGGGGGGGAAGGGGAAGCTGGGACGAAGTGAGAGAGTAGCTGACATATATACACTACCAAATGTGAAATGGATGGCTAGTAGGAAGCTGCTACGTAGCACAAGGAGATAAACTTGATGCTCTGTGACTATCTAGAGGGATGGGATAGGGAGGGTGGGAGGGAGGCTCAAGAGGGAGGGTATATGGGGATACATGTATACATAGAGCTGATTCACTTTGTTGTACAGCAGAAACGAACATTGTAACAACACTGTAAAGCATTTATATTCCAATAAAGATGTGAAAGAAAAAAAAAGAAAATCACTGCTTCCAACAGACGTGATCATTACCTTAAACACAGCTTTCAAAAACACTCTTGGATACTTAATTTTCAGAAAGCTTAACTTCCATTACTTTGTTTAAAAACGTATTACATTGGTCAAGTTCGAGACTATGTATTGCCTGTTTGTATGATTTATTAGACACCAAAAATTAAATACATTGACTATACTTTAGTCCAGGGGTCAGCAAACTATGTGGTCCATGTGCCAAGAATGGTTTATACAGTTTTAAATGATTACATTCTAAATGGTTATATAAATATGTACACAACACCCTCAATTTTGCCTCCTGGATCACAGAGCCTGAAATATTTACTATCTGACCCTTTGAGACTCTAGTTACACAAAGATTATCAATATTCATGGGAATGGACATACAAACACCCAATTGTTTAATAAATATATACAGTGGGTTTACATATAAAACTGTGGAAGAAATTATTTGAGTCAGGGTACACAAGATATGAGAAATTCTATACTTTAAGGGTCAATAACAGTATATATATATATTTTTTTTTTTTGCGGTACACGGGCCTCTCACTGTTGTGGCCTCTCCCATTGCGGAGCACAGGCTCCGGACAGTGCAGGCTCAGCGGCCACGGCTCACGGGCCCAGCCGCTCCGCGGCATATGGGATCCTGCCGGACTGGGGCACGAACCCGAGTCGCCTGCATCGGCAGGCGGACTCTCAACCACTGCGCCATCAGGGAAGCCCAATAACAGTATTTTTAAAAACTATCAAGCATTCTAGGAATGAGTGAACAAACACACACCCGTGAACACTTATGAGAATATTCATATATTTAAATATGAATTCTACATGTGTAACTGAGTGATGACAAGGTCCTTACGTTTCTTAATTCTTTATGATTTATTGGGAACTCAAAGGTAACTAAAAATGTCTGTTTTTCTGGTTTGATAGTATTTCTAATTTCATGTTAAAGTTATGTTTTCTATATGCATAAAATTATATTTATTTTGTATGTGAATGAGTTACAAAAATTATGTTCAGATCCATATGTCAGGGATGCTGCCTAATTCAGAAGACGATACACAAAAATTTCAAGTCGCTAACGGGTGAAATCCTACTTCTTAACATAATAAGTTAGTTATGAGGTTCTTTTACCTTTTAAATACTCAAGAAAAAGTATGTTCAAAAGCTTTAACAGAACATTAAGTCAACTTGTTATTTATAAACTGAAAGATGGATTATTAAATACTTCCCATTAAATGGAGCACTAATATTAAGTTCATACTTTATGCATAAGGTAGACAGAAGCAACTTAATTTAATATGCCTTAGCAATTCCCAATTTTTTGTATATGAAATGTAATTTCTATTTACCATAGTGTCTATAAAGGTCTTTTCTAAGTCATTTAATAACATTTTGCCAAAGAGAAAAACTAAAAATTCATATTTAATTCTGTTTATAAGTGATTTTAGAGCTCTAACATTATATGTTGTCTGAAATTTCTAATTATCTAGGAAAAAAACTAATGATGCTTTACTGTGAAAACAGCAAAATACTTTAAAATAAAAAATTAGAGACTTCCCTGGTGGTCCAGTGGGTAAGAATCTGTGCTCCCAATACAGGGGGCCGGGGTGCAATCCCTGGTCAGGGAACTAGATCCCACATGCATGCTGCAACTACGAGTTCACATGCCGCAACAAAGACCCTGTGTACTGCAACTAAAACATGGCACAGCCTAAATAAATACATAAATATTAAAAAAAAAAGTGTAGCTTAAAATTAAAAATTAAATTAAATTAAATTAAAAATTCGTTCATGTAAAGGGACAAAAGCTCAAATTACAGTGTGTTTATTTCTCTATGCTATGTATTAAGAAAGATATATAGATTATTTCAATGTATCCAGGGGTAGACTCTTCGGGAACAAATCAGAGTAGAAGTTCTCGTAAATTCTGTCACTTAATTTTTAGGTGACACATTGTTCACTGAGGCAGATCTGGAAAAATATATAGAAAAGGATAATGGAGAAGTAAATTATCTCAATTATGTAATTCAGGAAAAAAACATTTTCCTTTCTACTCTTTTGTGTCACTGTGCAAATGAACACATACACTGTCCTGAACTTGGCAAAGTTATCTTTTTTTTTTAAACATCTTTATTGGAGTATAATTGCCTCACATATCTAACATTTTTGAGGTTGAAATTCCTCATCTGTAAAATGAGGAGAACAGCAGTAAATGAAATAATTCAAGTGACAACCTTAACAATGTATGTGGGACATAATAAGCCCTCAAACAGTACCTATTATTATTCTCTTGAAAATTGCTTATTCATGTTATCCACTCATTTTTCTATGAGTCTTTTTTCTTGATTTTTAAAGGTTGCTTTTAATAATAAGACTATAACACCTTTGTCTACCATATATGCAATTTTCCCCAGTTTGTCATTTGCCCTTCCATTTTCTTCAAGGTGCTTTAAAATTTTTATGTAAACTTAAAAAAAATTAACTATAAAATGTTTTCTCACATGTGCCAGTACTTGTCTGTCAAAAAGCCCTTCTCTCCAAGGTGGGTGTTTCTATTTTAGATAGGCTGATCAGGGAAGTCCCTGAAGGTGTGACATGAAAGTATAGAACTGGAAGGAAAAGAATCAAGCCATGAACATATCTGGGGCAAAACCATTGTAGATAAGGGAACATTAAAATAAAGTGTTCCTTTCAAGATTAAACTTTCTTATTTCTATTCAACTGTGCTAAGAACTTCCTGAACACAGCTGAAGAATGGTGGTACTATAAGTTTTCTTTGCCTGTGCCATTTTGGGAAATAGGTTTATTAGTTTCGTAAGATGCCCTGAGTGATCTCCATTTTTATCTATACTCTGCAACAAATTATATTTGAAATTCATTTATGAAAAACCTATAGGATAGAGTTAACTTTTTGAACACTTCTTCAGGCAATGGTCTGTATAAGTTTTCTTCCTTATTTAAATCAATTTTGTTCACTTGCAATTTTCTTTCTAGAATTTAGTCCACTTTATTTGGACATGCTAAATGTATTTATAATATTATGAAAACCTAAGAAATCTCTATTTCTGAATGCATCCTTTGAGCCATTACTCCTATTGTATTTTTTGCCCAAAGACCGTCTTTACAAATTATATATTCAATACAAGGGTTTTCTTTTTTTGCAATCCATTTGGTTGTACTTGTTTCTTGAGATGTATTTTTTCCCTCCTGTCATTTGAGTTGAATGGTTAATTTGTTTTTCTCATTTAATAATAAAAGCGTTAAGCCTGTAGGTTTACATTTGATCTTAGCTGTCTTCATGCCTCCTATGTATAATGTGTAATATTCTCATTCTTTTTAATATTTAAACTTTTTTTGACAAAATAGTTGTTTCTAAATATCCACTATTTGAGCTTACTTTGGGAGGAAAGGAATAAGTTATTTTTTAGTTCTGTTACTATCCTAAGTAAATTTTGCTTTTCGTAATTTGTAGTCTCATTGTAGCTGAGTAGCAATTTGATCAACTGAATTTATGGCCATTTTTTGTGACATATTACCTTCTTACCTAAGAAGGTACTGGTATTACAACTTATTAGGTAGAAAATTCCTTGTTTTTTGACTAACGACCTGTCATGGATTAATGGTTTCTCATAACAATATTTCTGTCTCTGTATAATCAACAGTTTTAAGAAATTTGATTATGTAATTTATTGCATCAAGTTAATTAACTTTTGGACCTCTAGTATGGAATATATCTGTTATCAAAATGAATCTATCTTTGTCCTTTTAGTGCCATTGCCTTGAAGTTAACTTTGACATTAATACTGTTACTTGTGATTTTGTCTATTCAATGTTTACATTTCATCGTTGTTAATTCTTTAATTTTACACTGTATTGGTGTAGAAGGGAGTTTCTTATAAAAGATATAAAGCAGTGTCATGGAGAGAATAGCCTTCAGGTACAGCTGGCTCTGGGTTTGAGTTCTGTTCTATGGCTTACTGACCATGTGGCTTCTCATGTCATTTAAATTTCCACACTTCTCTCTTTACTCACTTTATTTAACTTTACTTCCTGGCACATGTTAAGCACTCAATAAATGGCAGCTATTTTTAATATATCCTAGTACTAGATTTTAAAAATCTGAATGTCTTTAAATGAAAGAACTTCATGTATTCACATGTTATTCAAGGTCTTATTTCTAATCATCTTATTTTACAACATGTAAATACTCATTTTTTCTTCTGTTTTATGCTCTAAATTTATTTGCTCTTATTTCATTATCTCATATCAAATACTATAATGCAAAACACGGACGGTCTAAGCAAAATTAGAAGACACTCTGCTTTTAATTGTGCTAGTAAGCAGGCAATTTTTGTGGTGGTAGTCTAGTTCAAAATTGCTTTTTCTCTGCAAACAATCCCATGATACACAATGAAGAGTTTCCTCAAAGCTCTGTTCTATCTGATCCTTACTATGGCTGGCTGATTTCAGAGGGAACTTCTATCTCCTAGGAGATGCGGGCTCTAAGTCATGTTAAGAGATGCCCTTCTAGGTGAAGATGCAAGGAGCTCAGGCTGCTGAATGTCCCAGAGTCATCCTTGTTTTTGTCTTGGCTGTTTCCGATCTCCTTTGAATGTGTGATTTCCTCCACTTTCTTTCCAATACATTCCTGTTTCACTTAAAAGTGGTCAGGCCTGGGCTTCCCTGGTGGCGCAGTGGTTGAGAGTCCGCCTGGAGATGCAGGGGACACGGGTTCGTGCCCCGGTCCGGGAAGATCCCACATGCCGTGGAGCAGCTGGGCCTGTGAGCCATGGCCGCTGAGCCTGCGCATCCGGAGCCTGTGCTCCACAACGGGAGAGGCCACAACAGTGAGAAGTGGTCAGGTATGGTTGCTATCGCTTAAAATCAAAAGTACCTTATACCTATCCAGTAGTTTAAAATTGTCTCATTTGATTTTTCAAAGCGCTTGTCTAATATTTGAGTGCTTATTGCTGAATCATTAGTCTGTATGTGGAGTGTATCTTTGAAGATATTTATCAAGAAGAAAAAGTAACTGTTATATTTTTTAAGTCCTTGCATTATCTGCTAACTTTACATGTTTGACAAACCAATAGGGCACAGAAATCTTTAATTATAATCTTTTCATCCCAAAGATCTATAGATAAGGCCTTACTGTTATACTGACAGTCAGATGCCCAGGCAAACTGGAAATTCTGTCAAAAATACCTGTGCATTTTTAATGTTTCACAGGTAATTCCTTTTAGTTTGGGATCCACTGCCATAAATTGTAGTGCTGGAGTGATAAGGGTTGAGGGTTTTTATGCTGATTCACTGCCTCTGACTAAATTGTTTTCTCTTATTTCTTATAAGTTTGTTTAGATGTTCACTTATTTTCTATAGAGAAGATTTTTTCATCCATTCACTGTCATCATTAACAGAAGTATGAAACTGTATTGTTTATAATTTAAACTTTCTGTATATTATGATGTTTTCACATCTTAAAAAGCCTTTCCGGCTGGTGAGAAATTGCCTCGCCTGGGACGAGCCAATTCTTAGAGATAGCTAAGGGTCTAGCATGCCTTTGATACACAAACTAACCAATCCAGAGCCAAGCTTCCTCTATCTGGCACCTGCACCCCAAGGAGTAACATTCCTCTGCCTTAATCATCTCAGAGCCAGGTACCAGGCAACTAGCTAGAAACCACGCCTAGAGCCCAAAGACCACTGAAATTATTCAAGCAGGTCAACCCTGAACTGTTGACCTTGTCATCCCTTTGCTGCAGAGACCCCAGTAAAGGCTGTGGCTGAAGTACTCTCCTTGCTCCTGTCTTCTGCCTCCTGACCACTCTGGTGTTCTTCCATATGGCCCCTGTGTGGCAGGCTGTACCTCCTGTCCCTAGGACCTGTGAGTATAATAAACTTTGTTTTCCTGAGCCTCTCTTATGTCTCCTCTTGCAGCTGCACCTGACTATCTCATAAAAGAAAATATGAGATATCCTACCATCTTTCTCAATTACTATTTTAAACATTGCTGGGGGCTGAAGTAATAACGTCAAACTGGATACTACCCAAATTCCTCAACAGCAGAATAATAAAGAAATAAATTATGGTATACGTACACAGTGGGATACTATCCTGCAATTAAAATGAACTACAACTACATACACAGTGTTGAACAAAGCCAGACACACAAAAAAGCATGGATTGCATAATTCCACCTACACAAAGTACAAAAATGGGAAAAACTAATCTATGCTCTTTTAAGTCAAAAAAGTTGTTATCCTTTGGAGAGGGGGTCGGGCTGTGTCTTGAAGAGCCCTGAGAAGCCTTCTGTGGGGCTGATAATGTTCTATTTCTTAATACAGAAGCAGTGTTCATTTGGTGAAAAGCCTGTATATTTATGAAATGTGCACTTTTCTCTATGTATATTACACTTAAAAAAATTAACAAAATGTGGTGCATACAACACACAATAGAATATTATTCAGTCTTAAAAAGAAATTCTGACACATACTACAACACTGAAGCGCCTGGAGGACGTTATGCTAAGTGACGTAAGCCAGTCACAGAACGGCTAAGACTCTGATTCCACATACATGAGGCGCCTACAGGAGGCAATGCACAGAGACAGAAACCTGGGCAGTTGCCAGGGGCGGGAAAAGATTTCTGAAGATTGGCGGCAGAAGAGTGTGAATGTACTTAACACTAGTGAACTGTACATGTAAAAATAATTAAGATCTTAAACTTTGTTATATGTATTTTATTACAATTTACTATATATTTTTAAAGTTAACAACAAACTACTTTTTGCTGGAAAAGTAGATATCCAAGTGTATTAGAACTATATAAAATTAAGAGCAAACAGGCTCTTAGATGATGGCCTGCAGGGGACCCTCCTGTAAAGTATAAGCACTTCAAAGCACAGGCGTACAGACAATTACATAGGCCAACTAGAAACAAGGGGACACAGCCTGCAGAAGGGAAAATGGGGGAGGGAGGTCACATGTCACACACACTAAAAAAGATATATCTAGATAGTTACCAACTTTGATATAAAAAGTATTATGATTTGATGACATACTAGTTTCCTCAACAAGGAAATCTTTTATTTCAAGATAAGAATGAAAATATGAAGGAAAACCTACTTCCTATATACATATTTCAAAACTATTTGGTGTAAGAAAGCTGGAAGTACTGGACAAAAACATCTTATTCATATCTGTTACTGGTTACGTTCTGATGTTAGAGTCTCGATAAACAAGGTCTAAATAAAGGGTTAAAATCAAATGAGAAATTATTAAGTACTTATTTAACCTACCTATTTGTTCCCCTAAGATCAGGCACTGTTTTGGTACTGGAGCTCCAAAGACCATTCCCCGAAGTTTATCCATTGGAGGAGCTTTATTCTGAAGGCCCCCAAACTTTCCATTACTTCGAATGCGATCTCCATCTCTGGTCAGCAGTGTAGGACAGTGCGTAATTTTAACAACCTATTGTAAGTAAATGGATATTAATTAGCGAGTCTATAAAACTTATTTCAACTGCTCTAAGAAAAGAGAAATCACTTAAGGGTCCTGAGATAAGAAATGACATGATCATGGTAGTATTTTCACAAAATTAATTACCTAGTGATGTGTAAGATGACTGGGGGAAAAAAACCAGAGGCAGGGAGATGATTTAGACTACCTCTCAGGTGTTAGCCTAAACTAGAATAGTGACAACACAAATGGAAAAAAGTGAAATCGACGACCTGATTGATGGCTTGATTGATAAGAGGAAGGAAGAGAGAGGGCCAAGCCAGAGACCTGTGTGCTTCTGAAACCCAAGGCAGTACCCAGCCTGTAGCACTAGCTCAGTTTCCTTCTGTTAGACAGAAGTTTTCCAGATGACCAAAGGCTAGCAAAAAGGATATTATATTAGACTGAAGAGAATACAAACTCAAAAGCAAAGGGACAAATCTTCAGAGGACAATACTATGAGTTCACTTGTAGGAGGAAAAAGAGCTAGTGTGTTGAGAATTGGGGGAACTAGAATTATATAGTAAAACCTAAGTCATGGAAAGGGAAGTAAAAAGTGTTAGTCAAGAACTAAATTCTTCAGAGAAGTCAGAGAATGAAAGAAAAACACTAGATTTAGTATTTTATGATCTTCAAGAATATTCTTTCAAATAAAGGTCTAGGATATACAAAAATAAAACGTTCAACCTCACTGGTAACCAGAAGTGGAACTGAAATAACTTGAAGTGGAATTCAAACGAGATATTTTCACTACTCAAAAATGTTAAAATACACACACACACCACAGAATGTTGGAGAAAGGGTCTTCTTGTACTAATCTGCTCTGGGACAGCCCTTCTCAAAGCAAATGTAACAAGTGTTTAAAAGCTTAACAGTTAGGGACTTCACTGGTGGCAGAGTGCTTAAGAATCCGCCTGCCAATGCAGGGGACACTGGTTCGAGCCCTGGCCCGGGAAGATCCCACATGCCTCGGAGCAACTAAGTCCGTGAGCCACAACTACTGGGCCTGCACTCTAGAGCCCGAGAACCACAACTACTGAAGCCCGCGCGCCTAGAGTCTGTGCTCCCCAGCAAAGAGAAGCCACCTCAATGAGAAGCTCATGCACCACAACAAAGAGTAGCCCCCGTTCACCACAACTAAAGAAAGCCCACGCACAGCAATGAAGACCCAACGCAGCCAAAAATAAATAAAATATATTAAAAAAAAAAAAGCTTAACTTTTTGCATGACCCAGCAATTCCACTTCTAAGAATATTCTGAAAAAAATCATCACAGATGTGAACAATGTGCACTGAAACATTGTTTTAATAATGAAAAATATGAAACTTGAACGTTTCAATAAGTTACATAAATAAATTATGGAACATTCACATAATGAAACAGAATGCATACATTAAAAAAATGACTAAAGAATAATTTAATAACATGTAAAAACACCTAATCCAACCTAATACTGTGGATTAAGTAGTTTCTGAATTATAAAAGATTAAATAAAATATAATTTTTAAAAATGAAAAGCAATAGGAGAGGTAATAAAAAATCATGACTAGTATTTATTCTTTTAATATAATTCCAAGGTAATTTACAGGTATTTTGCCATCAAACTGAGCACTTTCTATAAAATTTAAATGCAACAGAATGTCTATTTCAAGAAAATCTGTGGTGAATTCTTTGGTGAAATGAATCTTTTAGTAAAACAAACCACCACACCTTACTTTCTTAGTTTTGGTTTGGATTTGTATGTTTCCTAAAAGTGAACATTAAAAATACAGACTGAATTAATGTACTATTACCATATTATTATTAAACTATATAATATATAGTAAATTATTCTTATTAAATTATCAAATTTCAGGCAATGTTTTTACAGATTTAGTACCATCTTAAATAACAAATACACTCAAATTTCTTGTCTATTTTCTTGTTAACACACTCACTGACAGTATGAGTTACAGGCCTCTGGCAGAAGGGACAGTTTTTTAATTCTTAAATGGCATGGAAGAAAGGGGAAAGGACAAGTTGCTATTTAATGGGTACAGAGTTTCAGTTTTACAAAAAGAAGAGAGTTCTGCAGATTGGTTGTACAACAATGTGAATGTAATTAACACTACTGAACGGTACACTTAAAAATGGTTTAGATGGTACATTTTGTTATATGTATTTTACTATAATTTACCATTAAAAGAAACTTCAGTCCTCACTAGGCACTATATTAGGACAAAAAAGATCATGACAGCTTTTACAAATTCAGCGAGTGAACAGCAGTGCTACAGTTCTGGGCAATACTTATTCACAACTGCTGTAAGGATTAGCAAGGGATGGAATCAACAAGGGGCTGAAGCAGTAAAAATGGCATGAAGAATTTAGGAGGAGAAAATGGTAACAGAGACTACTGAAACCTAACAAAATCACCAAGAGATGTCATAACAGCCTTTTCTTAGAAGAGCTTTAAAACAATATTTAATAGGTGGAGTGACCTCATTAAAAACTTTGGAAGCAAAGAAATCAGTATGTGCTGTTCCAGGTGTCCTCAACCCCCAGGCAGCACAGCAGAAGGTGAGCAGCGGGCAAGTGAGTGAAGCTTCCTCTGCCGCATCCCATGACTCGCATTACCGCCTGCACCATCCCCTCCCTCCCACCCAATCCTTGGAAAAACTGTCTTCCACAAAACCGGTCCCTGATGCCAAAAAGGTTGGGGACTGCTGTGCTATACCAATTATGAGGAACAAATGCTGTCCCTGCTTTTGTCACATATGCTGTTACTTAAAAAAAAATTTTTTTTTGATGTGGACCATTTTTAAAGTCTTTATTGAATTTGCTACAGTATTGCTTCTGTTTTTGGTGGGGTTTTTTTTGGCCACGAGGCATGTAGGATCTTAGCTCCCGGACCAGGGACTGAACCCACACCCCTGCATTGGAAGGTGAAATCTCTCTTTTTTTAATTTTTTTTGGCTACATCAGGAAGGTCTTAGTTGCGGCACGTGGGCTTCTCTCTAGCTGTGGTGCACGGGTTTCTCTCTGGTTGTGTCACGCGGGTTTTCTCTCTCTAGTCGTGGCACACAGGCACCAGAGCGTGTGGGCTCTGCAGTTTGCGGCACACAGGCTCTCTAGTTGAGGCAGGCGGGCTTAGCTGCCCCACAGCATGTGGGATCTTAGTTCCCCGACCAGGTATCGAACAAGCGTCCTCTGCATTGGAAGGCATATTCTTTACCACTGGACCAGGCAGTCCCTGAAAGGTGAAATCTTAACTACTGGACTGCCAGGGAAGTCCCTCTTACTTTTTTTTGAAGCTATGGATTGGTGTCTTTCATCAGTTCTTAAAAGTTTTCAGCCATTAGTTCTTCAGATATTACCTGTGATCCTTTTCTCCTCCTCTTCTTGGCACTCTGATTAGATTTTTTTTTTTTTTTTGCAGTACGCGGGCCTCTCACTGTCGTGGCCTCTCCTGTTGTGGAGCACAGGCTCCGGATGCGCAGGCTCAGCGGCCATGGCTCACGGGCCCAGCCGCTCCGCGGCATGTGGGATCTTCCCGGACCGGGGCACGAACCCGTGTCCCTTGCATCGCAGGTGGACTCTCAACCATTGCGCCACCAGGGAAGCCCGTACTGGCTCATATTTTAAACTGACCTCTGTTTTCTCTTAAGTAACTGCATCCTTACTCACTTTCAGCTATAATAATTTGCAAGCCTACAGTGTTTACATACATGTTTATCACCTGCTATTTCCAAGTCCCTAACACCATATTTATTAAATTTAATACTTCTTCTGTATCAAAGAATTCAAAGACCTCTGGATTTCAGATCCAAAGAGACCATTCCTCTACTGAAATTTTATTCTATTTCTTATTTTATTATTTTATTCAATCTTTACAACAGCCCTCTGAAAGGTGTTTCTTCACAGTAGATTGCCTTTCTTTTCTTATTAAGTAAAACTCAGAAGTAATATAGAAGGGATAATCTTTCTTAATACATACAACAGTATACCATATATTCTCCCATCTTGTTCAAATTATATAAGCTTATTTTTAAAAGGGCATCGTCTTATATATTATCATTTGGCAACTTTTGAACAAAACAATATATTTTGTACGTCTTCCTTGTTACGACATATCAATCTGCTTTATGTCTTTTTAACAGCTACATACTACTCTACTGTATAAATTACTGTAGTAGAGTTGTGCAATCCCAACTGATGGACTTCACACTGCTTCCAAAGTGTCTTAAAAATTCTTAAATATTCTAATGAATATTCTTTGTTTTTAAACATCTTTATTGGAATATAATTGCTTTACATCTAATGAATATCTTGTACATATCTTTATATACTTGTGGGAGCATGTCTGTAAGATAAATTATTTTAATATGTTGTGATAGTACAAAGATGGCAGCAACTTCTTTGCCCCTCCCATGGAGAGGAAAGAGGCTATTTCAAACTCCCCACTCTCCGATGTGGGTCTGGGCTGGCCAGACTCTGAACCGAATATACTTCCCGATGCTGGGACTTAAGAGACCTGCAACTTCTGCCATCACTGCTCTAACTTCCCTTCTTAGGTCCCAGATGCCATTTGAAAAAGCCCCAGCAGCCACAAGGAGAGGTTTGCATAGAGAGATCTAAGTCTGCCAGCCTACCAAGTACCTAACCAGTAGCCAGTATCAACTAGCCAGTACAGGTGGGAGATAAACTAAATAGGAACTAATTCATTTTCAAAAATAATTTCAAGGAAATATTTCCAACCCAGAACTTGCTGGGTTGGACTGTTTTTCCTCCCCAGCCTGTTCAGCTAACAAAATGTTCTTGAAAAAGAAATGGAAAGCCTCAGGGCTAAGATCAAATCCAGGGTACAGCCAGTAAAATGTGGCCTCAAAGTCAAAAATCAAGTAAAGGATGCCCCTATGTTAAGACCTCAGAAAGATTTAAGGCACTACTTTCCAGATCCTCTTAGCTAGAAAAAGGTTTCTGAAAGCCTTCATGGCATTATCTCACACACCTGTGAGTTGAGGTGAGAATAATGACCCCAGCAGACAGCACCAGCTGAGCCTCTGGCCAACTCCAGCTGAATCCCGGATGGCTACCAGCATCAACTGCCAGCTACTTGAGTGAGGCATTTTGGAGCTTTCACTATCTCAGTGCAACTAGCTAACACTACTGGGAGAAACCCACAGAGAAATGAGTACTAATATGTTGTTACTGTTTAAAGCCACTAACTTCTGAAGTGTTTGTTTTGTAGCAATAGATAACGGAAACATTTATATTGCCAAACTGCTCTCCAAAAGGATTATGGGTTGAATTGTGTCCCTCAAAATTCCTATGTTGATGTCCTAACCCCCAGTTCCTCAAAAATGTGACCTTATTTAAAGACTGGGTCTCTACAGAAGTAATCAAGTTAAAATGAGGTCATAACAGTGGGCTCTAAGCCAATGAGTAGTTTCCTTATACAAAAGGGAAATCTGAACAGATATGTATAGCTGTGAACAGACACAGGGAGAAGATGACCATCTACAAACCAAGGAGAAAGGCATGGAACAGACCCTCCCGTCATAAGCCCTGGAAAGAACTGACCCTTCTCACACCTTGAATTTCGGTTTTAAGCCTGCAGAACTGTGAGACAATACATTTCTACTGTTTAAGCTACCCAGTCTGTGGTGCTTTGTTACAGCAGCCCTAACAACTAATAAACAAGGGCTACGTCAAATTACATTTCCAACAACATTATCTGAGTGTACTCTTTTTCAATACCACCATCAATAACAGATATTGATTTTGAGTCTTAGGACAATTTCATAAACATCTCATTTTAATTTGCATCTTGGCAAATTCATTCCTATATTTTGCCCAATTTTATGCTGCTTATCAATCTGTAGGATTTAAATTGGTTTTGACAAGGTTACTTAGTCATTTGCACATGTAACCGAAAATAAAATTATTTCTATACAGAGCTATATATTAAATTTTTAAAGTACACATTAAAATTGGAGCCACAAATTAAAAAATAATTCAAATACATACCTCTTTTCTATAATGATTAGCAGCATCCAAATTATCCAAAATAATGGTGTCTCCTAATAGCATACCAAATACTAAAAAATTCAATTAACAAATTATTAAAATTATGACATCTTTTTTGGTCATATTAAAATATTAACACAAACTTCTGGTGGTGAGCATGCTGTTGTGTACTCAGAAATTGAAATATAATGATTGTGCACATGAAACTTTTATTTTTAAAAAACTGAGCTATTTAAAAAAATCTTAACATATATTAAAAAGTTTTATTAGAAATAATGCTAATAACGTAAGAATTTTATTCAATATTTTCCTCTAACAGGAAAAATGAGAGAAGTAAATATTAATAAAACTATCACTTATAAACTAAATAAGAACATAATTTTCCATAGTCAGTAATTTATGTATCTGGATCACAAATGTAACATCTGTATAAAAAAAGCCATCATAATTTCCTTTACCTGTTTCACAATGTTCTACGTTATCTGGAAATGTTAACAAATCTCGGGCAAAGACAGGATCTCCAATGGGTTTAAAATACAATTTTCCATTTCGGTAATGAGGCAGAGGTCTGAATTTAAAAAAAATTTAAACAAAACATGTAACTTTTAATCAAAAAAAATATATATACTATGAAAAACATGAATATACTGATTATTTTTGTGATCATTTAATCAACTCCCTATGCACAGGTAATACTCCTAAATTATTAACCATTATGCCTTTAGAAATGAAAACGATATTTACCGTATAAAAATATCTTAGTTTTATCTGTACTGCTATTGTCAATTAGTTTGTAAAATCAATATAAACTAACCTTTGTTTAGTTTGACAAGGAAAGGAGAGAAGCAGCCTCTCAAGCTGGCCCTAAACGATGATGCCAATGATATGACTGCCTCATGTGGAGAGTGGCCCTAGAATAGACGGGGGGAAGGGGCAAGGCCCAAGACTGAGCATATGAGAGGGAAACAGCCCAGTACTCTGGCCACCTGTCCTCTGACACACTGTACAGAATGAGCAACTGAAGTCCAGGGATAACAATGAGATTCAAGAGATGGAGGCTGACTGGGGTGTCAGGGCTTTCCCCTTCCACATACGGTAGCTTTCCCCAAATCTTGTAGGTAGGAGAAGAGGTTGGGGTGGCTTTAAGAGCTAGTTAACTCAATCCCAATAACAGGCACAATACCAGAAAGACAGAATAAACTAGCTTTTAGAGCAAGCATTAGCCTTAAATACCAGATTCATACTTTCCCTAAATCAAGAATTCTTAACTTGGTCCTCATGGATTATGAAAAAAAAGAGAGGACCTCCTGGAGGTAAAATTACTATTACAAAAATTATTACCCTTATAAACACAGTCATTATGATTTGACAGGATTTCCCATGTTGTTTAAAATGGGTGCTGACTGGTAGCAGAGTAGGAGATTTTAGAAGCAGATAGATTGGAGCTCAAATTCCAGCTGCTTCCTGAATATATTTTTAGATTACAAAGTGAAATAAAATGTTAGTTTAATGACACAGTAAGCTCTTAACATTAGTTTCCATTCTCCTTCAAGTCCCCATACCTACCCAAACTGTACACCTTGCAAACTTTGTTTAGGAATCTGAGAAAATTATTGGTCAATACTGTTATACATTTTAATTTTTTTATTTTGTTACCACCATTTCATTTTAGTCTTTTAAGGTAGCTTTTTAAAAATAGCCCAAAATTAGAGAACACATAAAATATTTTAAATTTTAGATTAAAAATGCCTAATTGGTTTGCACGGTTATTTCCTAAAAACATATTTTGAAAAGTAAATGGGAAAACACTTAAAGAAACCAGATTTATATTAAAACAAAGATGTAACATCCTTAAAAAAAAAAAAAAAAAAAAAAATATTTTAAATTTTAGATTAAAAATGCCTAATTGGTTTGCACGGTTATTTCCTAAAAACATATTTTGAAAAGTAAATGGGAAAACACTTAAAGAAACCAGATTTATATTAAAACAAAAATGTAACAACCTTAAAAAAAAAAAAAAAAAAAAAAAAAAGGTGTAACATCCTAAGTAGATGGTCTCTTATATTTCAACTTTGCTAATGGTAGTTCCAATAGAGAAACCTTCTCTACCTAAATGATGGCTGCTTATTTTCATACGACATAAATAGGACAAAAGACATGTATCTATACTCTTACTCCAAATAAAGGTGTTCCATATTCTGTTAAGGATAATGACATCTTACCATCCTTCCTGTTGCAAAGGCCAAAAATTCGCTTTGGGTTTGTGTGTTTGTGTGCTTGTATGTGTATCTCTCATACATACAAATAACATTTAATTGGCAAATTAAGCTTGGCCAGCATATATGATCAAATACACTGCAATAGTGGTCTTAACTAAGATCATATTTGTGATGAAGACAAAAATAATGCAGATACTTTGAGTCACTTCTCTGTTTAAGCATCTTTTAGAGAAATTTTAAAATTCGGTGATTTGATAAAAAATAGAAAAGAAATTTCTGAAAAAATCATTACTTTCACTTTTTTCTAACCTTTTCCAATCTGGAAGAGTCTTCTTATAAATAGAATCAAGGGGCAACACTTGCTGACGACCTTGGGTTTCGTCATAGATACGACGTGCAGCATCAGTGGTCAGGGTGACCACACAGTCCATGTCACTTGCCAGATGCCAAGAAATAACCATTGCGGCTCTATCATCTTCAATTTGTGCCAGGTGTGCAATCTATAACCCATTTTAAAAATCAAGTAAAAAAGTTTTAAATATATATAAATTTGACATTAAATATTTTAAAAGCCAAAGTCTAAAGCAAAAACACTTTTTTTGAAACACTCACATAAATTAACAAAAACATTTCGAACTGTAAAAGCTTACTGGCTTAAACATATTAAACTGTCTCTTCTGCTATTAAATTTTTAAAAACTGTTCCACAGATTAAACTACAGTAAATTTTGCAAGTAACCAAATAAAAATATTTGGAATATTATCAGCTAGGTGATGTACTTTTTTCCCCACATTTAATATCTCTACTATTGGCGTGTGTCAACTGATAAAGTAATCATAAGATACACTTAAACTTAAATATAGTTATATACTATACCCTTCTAAGTAGATCTTTTACTCAGATGACTTTTCAGAAAAAAATCTAAACATCACAGATAAGAATCATTTCTTCTTCTTATATAAACACTTTAGAGCTTAGAATTAACAGTCACTCTCCTATTGACAAATACAGTTGACCCTTGAACAACGTGGAGGTTAGGGCCACTGACCCTCCAAGCAGTAGAAAATCTGCATGTAACTTCACAGTCGGTCCTCCATACCCACAGTTTCACATCCGAGGATTCAACCGTTAGGCAGTACTGTAGTTGGTATTCAGTTTAAAAAAAAAACTGTGTATAAGTGGACCCTCACAGTTCAAACCCATGTTGTTTAAGGGTCAACTGTATAGCAAGTCCATTAGTATCCATAGGGGACTGGTTCCAGGAACCCCCTCAGATACTAAAATATGTGGATACTTAAACCCGTTATATAAAATGTCATAGTATCTGCATATACCATCTTGTACACTTTAAATAATTTCTAAATTACTTATAATACCTAATACAATGTAAACATTATGTAAGTAGTTGCCAGCATATGACAAACTCAAGTTTTAGTTTTTGGAACTTTCTGGAATTTTCCCCCAAATATTTTCCATCTGCAGTAGGTTGAATCTGAGGATGCAGAACCTGTGGATACAGAGGACCCACTGTATTTTAGTCACAAGCTTGCTCAAAGTCCAACAAGGTTGAAATTTTGTCGCAGATTTCTAAACCTCATTTATTGCACTGACATGGTCACATCTACCCTTTATTCTTACCTGATCTGGTAGCAAAAACCTGCCCTAGCAATGAGAACATCACAATGTCTACTCTTGTACAGTAGTCCCTCCTTATCTGTGGTTCCTCTTTCCCCAGTTTCAGTTACCCACAGTCAATGGCAGTCTGAAAATATTAAATGAAAATTTCAGAAATAAACAATTCATAGGTTTTAAACTGCACACCATCTCAGTAATGTGATGAAATCCCACTCTATCCTGCCTGGGATCCCCAAATATCGATATTGCCATAGCTCCATGACCTAGGATCGCCCAAAGCAGATAGAAAACAAGATAATAAAATGTAATGCCTCTTAAAAGGCTTAAACACAAACCTTTCCCAAAACATCTCCACTGCCTTTAGTATAGTTTGGAAGAGTACATGATCTTCTGGGTTTTTTCTTTAGTTCTTCCTGTTCTGATATCTTTTTCTTCAAAAGTGCTTCAATGTGTGGCATCTGTAATTTAAAAAGAAAAATTAACTGCAAGGCCAATTACAGTTACTCTTGTACCAGGCAGAGAAAATAGCAGAGAAAAACCAACAATTTAGACAACTCGAGAACATAGTTACAACTCAAGAACATAAAAGTTACTAAGCAGCCATTCCTTTCTTATAAGAATATGATCATAGTAATGTAAAGAGTCAACCTCACTGATTCTTTTTTTTCTTAGTTAAGAAATATATAACGTATAATAGGACTTATGAGTTATACACATAAAGAATGTAAGCTTTAAAAAAATCTATTGTCTTTTGTTACCTTCTCTCATTTTCTTTACCACCACATATACTGATTATCACTTAGGTCTCTTCAATGCAAGTTCTCAAGTTGGTGTATTATTAATTTAATTTACTGGTGTCATTAGATTAGAAACACAAACTGCAATTTCTTTGAAAAGAGCACTCTGTCATTGTTAGACCATTTTAATGTCTAGCAAGTGACTAGATTATAATCCACATATGGCTTAGTACCCAAAACAACAGTGTACATAACATTCCTAATAAAATATGAATGGTTAAAAAAAAAAAATTATAGGTTAGAATTTAATTAAAAAGAAAAAGCTGGGCTTCCCTGGTGGCGCAGTGGTTGAGAGTCCGCCTGCCGATGCAGGGGACACGGGTTCATGCCCCGGTCTGGGAGGATCCCACGTGCCGCGGAGCGGCTGGGCCCGCGAGCCATGGCCGCTGAGCCTGTGCGTCCGGAGCCTGTGCTCCGCAGAGGGAGAGGCCACAGCAGTGAGAGGCCCGCATACTGCAAAAAAAAAAAAAAAAAAAAAAAAAGAAAAAGCTTTCACATATACTTGGAAACTGTACCTGTTGTGTTGTAGGAATGTCAATATTGTGTGTTTTTAGTTCATTTCGCAACTGGGCCTCTTTTAATTTTGCTTCTTCAACTTGGCCTAAAATTAAAAACAAACAAACAAAAACTATCCATTTGTGATAGCCCCCAAAATACAGTTTTTGAAGAATGTTTTCAATCCCTTGTTTTTTTCCTTTTAATGACTGATGCTAAAATGAAAAATGAAGACTATTATAGAAATTTTAAATTAAACTAAAATCTAAAATTAAAGTTCATTTCTAACACACAAAAATAAAAAACAAAATTAATGCAGCTAAGGGAGGTATTATGATATGTTGCAAACCACAAGTAATCTTGGAAAAGCTATTTAATTCTAATCCACATGACTATACATAATTTACACATAATTGCATAAGGTTATTCTAACAAACAAATAGGACTTTTTAAAAACAAATTTTCAGTGCGACAAATTGTGTATTATTTCATTACTCTACTTAGTTCCTATTATCCTCTAAATATCCTTGACCTGTGAAAAAATCTGACAAATAGAGCACAACTCAGCAAATGCCTTGTCTTAAACAGTATACAAACATTATTAAAAATTGTAGCAAATGTTCCATGTATTTATTAAAAAATAAATTATATATTTCTCTGCTGCAGATATATATATATTTTTTGCTGCAGATTATTTTTAAATTGAACTACACACAGTCGCATGGCTCAAACTAAAACTTAAATTACATATCACTCTTTCAGTGATATTGTCATCCAATGTCTTTTGCCAAATGCTAGAGCTAGATATAAACCTTATTACTGTTATGTCAAACCCTTTAAATTTCTATAGATTCAGATTTCTAGTAAAAGTTTCAAATTTTTGTAGGTAAACAAGATATACATTTATTTAAAATGCAGGAATACTTCATCTTAAGATCGAATGATGAGTAATATAAACCATCACTACCACCTTTCTGCCGTGTCCTGCAGTTTACTTCTAAGTTAAGGAAATTAGACAATGTTTGTGTCTCATGGCCTCAACCTTCTACCTCATCATTCCCCAAAGCATCATTTGAACACAAAATGACTTACACTTCATCTCATCAAGAAGCTGTTTGCTGGCATCAAATAAACTTCTATACATTATAATAGACTTAGATAATTGGTCCTTTTCTTTTGTAAGTGCTGCCATTTGTTGCTGCTTCTTAACATCTAAGAAAAAATATTCAGATAATTTATTTCAATTTTTAAATTGACTTTTCCAAAATGTCATAACATGATTAGATAACTAGTAAGCACCATGTTAATGGAGAGCAAAACAAAGTTATATAAAGTACCACAAACCTACGAGTTTATCCTCTATTTTCCTAGAAACTTACCATTGTAAAACATAAATGGTAGGATATATGATTCTAATGTTCTTGATAAGCCTGGTAGCCGAGGCTCAAACACAATAAAATACTCAGTGCTATCCCTTCCAGGACTATTTTCTGCCAGAACTAGACTCTGTATAAAGAAAAAAACAGTAAGGAAAAATGAGATTTAAAAAGGTATTTGTAAATGTATAAATGTTATATATCTCATTGTACTCTGTTTTCATGTAAGTGGTAAATTTTAAAGGCAAAAGGCAAAATTGACTGACCTGTGAGATTCATTAAGCATTCATTAAAACATCAGCAGCATCATCCAAGACATAGAACTCTTTACCTTTTGTTATTGGTTTGAAAGTCAAATTATCTTATCAATAAATAGCTTATGCAAAAATTATATACAATGGAAAACTATAAGAAAAAGTATCTTTCCAGGCCAGAAATATCAATGGCCACTTATATCCTGACTAGAAATATCTTCCTGATTCCAACCTTTAAGTTTAAGCAGTGTGAAACAGCTGACGGTATGAGTTATAAAAATAATCACAAAGAAATGCACAAAGCCCAATGCTGAGTTTAAGTTACAGCTCTTACCATGGAAGTAGACCCACCAGTCCCAGGTGACCAAACAAAAGGTCCTGAAAAGCTCTAAAGATTTGTTTTTTGTCTTTTTTAAGGTATTTTTCTTCATTAATGAGCGCACACAAACACACACACACACACACTTCTGATATACTTTGAGACCATAACATATAACTAGTAAATAATGCAATATAAATATTTATATCCTAAATAACTTTTTCAGTCTTACAAGGAAACAATAGGTACTAGTTGTTTTGTTTTTTTTAGACCACAATAAAATTCAGATGTAAAATTTAAAAAAATCTAAAATGATAGAACACTGTAAAACAATCCACGAAATAATAAAATTTTAAGTCCATCATTAAACCAATCCCCAATCCCACCACTTAGTTTCTGAAAGCTGTTTTCAACGTATTTACATGAATATAAACACAAAAATAAAACTGTTCGCACTTTAAAAATAACATACTTTATACTGTAGCAATTTGCTTTCAGCACTCATTTTGATCTGTCAATCAATTCAAGTGAATGTTTAAATACCAATTTTTTTACATTTATGCATAATATAGATACAATACACTATAATATCCTTTTGCTGGGTGGTGAACATTTCATTTAAAATTTTTTAGCTATTATTTATAATACAGCAAAGAAAGCAGCTTTCAGTACTTCTTGGTGTATTCTCTAGAATAGAGAAATATAATGACCTTTTCCCCCATAAATTTTTGTTTTTTTGGTGGTACGCGGGCCTCTCACTGCTGTGGCCTCTCCCGTTGCGGAGCACAGGCTCCGGATGCGCAGGCTCAGTGGCCATGGCTCACGAGCCCAGCCGCTCTGCAGCATGTGGGATCCTCCTGGACCAGGGCATGGACCCATGTCCCCTGCATGGGCAGGCGGACTCTCAACCCCTGTGCCACCAGGGAAGCCCTCCCCCATAAATTTATCTATCTATCTATCTATCTATCTATCTATCTATCTATGGCTGTGTTGGTTCTTCATTGCTGTGTATGGGCTTTCTCTAGTTGAAGTGAGTGGGGACTACTCTTCTTTGCGGTGTGTGGGCTTCTCATCGCAGTGGCTTCTCTTGTTGCAGAGCACGGGCTCTAGGCACGTGGGCTTCAGTAGTTGTGGCACACGCGCTCAGTAGTTGTGGCTCCTGGGGCTCTAGAGTGCAGGCTCAGTAGTTGTGGCGCACGGGCTTAGTTGCTCGGCGGCATGTGGGATCTTCCCAGACCAGGGATCGAACCTGTGTCCCCTGCATTGGCAGGTGAATTCTTAACCACTGAACCACCAGGGAAGTCCCTATAGTGACTTATTAAAAGTTTATTTTAATAGGTAGTATCAAATTTCCCTTCAAAAAGGCTACATCAATTTATCCTCTCACCATCAGTGTTTAAGAATATCCAGTTCCCCTGATGCTTGGCCAACACTTAGTACTAATCAAGTACTTCTTTCTTCTAAAACGATGTTTTAAAAGCAACCAGTCATTATTGTTTTAACTAGCATTTCCCTGATTAGTACTGAGGTCATGCTTCCTGTTTATTAGTCATTTATACCTTCTCTTCCATTAACTACCTGCTTCTGTTCTTTGGTCATTTATTTTTCTACTAGATTGTCTTTTTTCTCATTGATTTGCAGCAAGTTCTTTAGGATGTTTTAAAAATATGTTCAATATACTGTACTAATTAATATATTGTTATACCAATATATTATTATTAATCCTCTATTTATATATATATAGTTAAATATAAAATCTTTTCCTTTATGTCCTGTTTAAGGAGGCCTTTCCTATCTCAAAGTTTTATAGTTTGTAATCTGTGATGTACAGTTTACCAAGATACATGGAATAACAGAACTGAAGAGAACTGAGGAGTCCAAAACTGCATCCATACACAAATGGCAATTTGGAATATGAGAAAAGGATAAATATATAGCAGAATAAAACTCAGACACCTCTTTAAGAAATTCCCAGATCAAGTAGGCAAATAATATAAAGAATTTGAATAACACAATTAACAAACTTGAATAATTATAAATTTAGATTAAAACTTTAAAGAAAGCAGTACAAGTTCTTTTTAAGCAAACAGGGAACATTTATAAATGATTGTGTTTTATATCAGTGTTTCCTAAACGTCCCTAATGATAAGAATCACCTGCAGAAACCAGATTCCTCAGCCCTGCCCCAGACCTACTTAATTAATATACGGGTCAGGAGCCAAGGAGGACCTGAGAGATTTCTGCTTATTCAGTGTGATATTAGGAACCTCTAGTGGAAATTCATAAGCATGACATGAAGCTGAGATTCCATATGCAGCTGTGGGGGAATAACTTAAGTCACCGTCTTAGCCTCAGAAATGTGTACAGCAGGGTAAGTAATTTCAAATGCCCATGGCGGGGCCAAGGAAATAGGACAGAGGTAACCAGGATATAGGGTAGTGGGCTACACGTGTTCTTCCAATACAAACCGACTCTGCATGTTCAACATGTCTTCCCCCACCCTTCTTTGTTTTTCAACCTGTGGTTTTCATTACCTAATTTTTGTTAGGGTACAAGAAAATTTCACTTTACCATCCACTATAAAAATAAGAGAACAAGTGTAAATACAAGCAGCAACTGACACTTGCTCTCAATGTCAAGAGATGAAAAGTAGCATGGATGCAGCTGACTGGAAAATCCTGTTGCTTTAAGAGATCTTGGCCCCGTACTGCCAAGTCTTTAGAATTCTCCGAATAAATCAGGAATGCAAATCTCTTTGTGAAAACTCCAGAATTTTTAAAATGTTGAGAACTAATTAAAATGGAAATGCTGTAATGTTCGGTTACTGCCAGACCAACCAACAAGTTGAACTTTAGACCAGGTACAAGCTGGCAGTCTCCCCAATTGTAAGCCTAATATTGCTAAAACAATGTGATTTTAGCCCTGGATTAGATAAAAAGATAAACACCGACAACAACAAAAAACTACAGAAAAGGTGAAATTTCATATTTAATGGTACAGGAAGAATTATTCAATAAATGATACCCAAAAATTTAGTTAATAAATTTTTAAAAAAGATAAAAATAAAATCAAGACCAATAAAAAAATTAAAGGCCTAAGTATACAAGAGCTATCACTGTGAATACAACCCTTCCTCCTGCCCTAATATAAACAAAGCTAAAATCTAAAAGACAAACTCAGGAAAAAGCTACTTATACACAAAAGAGCATTAACATCTTTAATATAAAATTAAGAAGAAAATGATGAATCTCCCAGAAGAAAAATAGTTAAGGGATATAAAGCAATTATACTCCAATAAAAATGTTAAAAAAAAAAAAAAAAAGAGTTAAGGGACAATCCTACAAAGGTCAAAACCATGAAAAATGTTCAAACCTTCCTAGTAACAAAGAAAATATTTAACAATAGGAAGAGTGGTTGAATTTTAAAAACCATTCTATTCAGGGTTGGTAATACGAGAATGTACACGTATTTCTGGTGGGAATATAAACTGCAGGGCAATTGGCAATAACTACCAAAAGGCTAAAAATGTATACTCCCTATCTCCAATTCTATTTCTAGCAATTTCTTAAGGAAACAGATTTGTGCAAAGGATATACATAGAAGAAAGCTGATGGAAGCACTGTTGATAAAACTTTGCAAAGAAACTAAATTTTCACTTAGGATTGATCAAATAAATTATGATCATCAATACAATGATGTAGGTTTATACTTGCTGGTAAAGAAATATATCAAGGATGTGTTAAATAAGAAAAGAAGATTTTCCGGCTTCCCTGGTGGTGCAGTGGTTGAGAGTCCGCCTGCCGATGCAGGGGACACGGGTTCATGCCCCGGTCCGGGAAGATCCCACATGCCACGGAGTGGCTGGGCCCGTGAGCCATGGCCGCTGAGCCTGCGCTCCGCAACGGGAGAGGCCACAACAGTGAGAGGCCCGTGTACCAAAAAAAAAAAAAAAAAAAAAAAATTTTCATGAAAGCAGAGTTCTATTGTATTAATGAAATTTTACACCCTCCTCCATGTCTATATAAATCATACTCACAGAGGACATCCATGCAGTGTCAGTGTATACACAGAAAAGTGTGGAAGGTTATACACTGAATTGCTAATCATAAATATCTCTGAAGGGTGATAATATAGTGATTATTTTTGATGTTCTTGCACTGTGTATTTTTTTTTTTTTTTAGTGCAGAGTCCCTGCCCTGTTAGGTCCAAATGTGGCTTCTTGTTTAGTTGGCTCCCTACATAGTTTTATGCACACTAAAACTTGAGAATCATTGACACAGTATCTGTAAGATGCATCTCCCTGTGAGTAGACACACTGACATTAATTACTATTTTAAAAATGCATGTAAGTCTTAAATCCTCAATAAACCCTAGCAAAGCAACAAGTGACTACTCAGTGAAAAATTTCTCTCAATTTGCCTATAAATATAGATAAATGGGAACAAATTAACCCCATTGCTTATATAGTATGGGTTACAGGAGCAGTTCTTTTTTGTTTTGTTTTGTTATTTTGCGGTACGCGGGCCTCTCACTGCCGTGGCCTCCCCCATCACGGAGCACAGGCTCCGAACGCGCAGGCCCAGCGGCCATGGCCCACGGGCCCAGCCGCTCCGCGGCATGCGGGACCCTCCCGGACAGGGGCACGAACCCACGTCCCCTGCACCGGCAGGCGGACCCTCAAGCACTGCGCCACCAGGGAAGCCCTTGCACTGTGTATTTTTTATAGAAGTAAAACTATTTCCATTTGGGGAAAAAAATGAATAACAAAGGTTACCTGGTTTTACTAAACTTTCCTAGATATATGTACATTTTACCTGGGCTATGTTTGATTCTATTTCTAGCCACAGAATGGTAGCTTTTCAATGAAACATGAATATCAAATTGTCACTGAAGTTAAAATCACTCCAGTTACAGGAAACAGTCATCCACAGGGGAAAAAAAGGTCTTTCTAATAGTAACAATGATCATGGGTTCACTGTGTAATAGCTTAGAGCAAAATCTCAAAATATTTTAGCTCACTTTCCAATTTAATGCTATAATTAGAACATCTTCATAGCTATACATACAAAAGAACAGGTATTGTAATACTGTGGTTTACAATATTAAATATAGAAATCTTATCTACCGGAAGACAAAAACATTACCGTGATTTCAGCTGAACCTTTCACAAAGGGAAATTCAAGTGTTCTAACTTTCCCAATAAAGAGTGGAGTGTCATCTTCCTCATTAGAGCCTTTGATGGTAGCCATTACAGTGCCAACCAAATCAATTCCAGTATGATTGTTGTAGTCATCCTTAAAGCAGATAACAAAAAGTAACTAATTAGAAGAAGTAGAAAAAGATTAAACCCAGAGAAGGGCATGGGCAAATCAGAAATATGACCTATTTATAAAGCCCCAAATATTAAATCATTCTGATCCTTCTTACTCCAAACACAAAATTCAGTTCTCAGAGTAAGTGCTCCACAGGCAGGAAATAATCCCAGAAACCATAAAAGAACCATCTAATACAATAGCTTCCATCTAATACAGTGGCTCCCAACTCTATTAAAAGGACTCTCATTTAAAAATTAGCTATGTACTATACCTTCAGCATCTATATATGATCTAGGGAAGACCAGTTTAAGAACGATTCATGTGTCTAAAACAAGAAAATACTCTGAAGGAGTTAAGTACTCTATCAGCCAAACTCTTCATAAAAATGAAGTGCCACTAGTGTGTCTTACATGTTTTTGTTAATATTCTTAGCAGCACTATTGCTGCTTACCCTCTGGGTAACTGGAAGCTTTGAGGAGCTCATTACGATCAGCCATGAGAGCAGATCTCTTCAAAATAAATACTTTAGCTACTTCCTGCCCCTCAGTGAAACGGACATTGAAGAATCAACTTACTTCACACATTCATAATGCATACATAAAATAGTGGATTAAAGATATATTAGGAAAGGTAGGCAGATTTCTGCATTTTTGAGTAATTTCTACTTAGTATATCTGGATTTTATGTATAATGTTAAACAATCTCTATTTGTATTCAAGTATAAAGATATTGATAAGTATTTCATTCATCTGCACAAAGTTTTCCTATAAACTTAAACTGAATAATCCAGATATGATTCTATAATAACTATCTTGCATCCTAAAACTAGGAATAATTTTTCTTGTTACTCTTTGTAATTTGGAAGTAAATAAACATTACCGTGATACGAAGATATAAATCTTTGACCAAGGTCCTACTGGCAACTGAGCGAACATTTGAAACAGCTGGTGTAGCTGGCTGAATTTCAGGAACTAACTTCACAGGTTGATTAGGTAGAACATCCACTGTAATCTAACAAAAGAAGCATTCTGATTAACAATACATTAATGGCTTAGTATTAAAGATGAAGAGAAGAAATAGCATATACTAAATGAAATGAAATATTACCTTCTTAAACGTATTTCCATTAAATTCTTAAAACTAATCAACTTGTAAAAATTGAGGATAAAAGGCATATCAGATTAATTTTTGAATGTTTACCATGTAAAAACAAATTTAGAAACACTTAAAAATATATGTAATTTAAAAAAATTTAGTGCAGTAACAAAAATGAAGATAATGTATGTTAAACTACCTTAAACTTCATTATCTAGAATCCTAGTACCTGAAATGTTATTAACTGAAACATTTTCATGTACAATTGATAGGAGCAACCTTATCATGATATAGATTAAAATGTTTACTAACTGAGTCCTCGATATAAAGAGGGATGGAAAAGTAACTTCTGCATCCGGTCAAATTTAATCAACATAACTTAAGTATGTACTATGCTAAAATTCCTGAAGATGGCATTATTTATACCTTTCAACCAATAATTAACCCACTTGTAAACAAAACAACACACTCCTCAACCAAGCAAGAAAATGTGAAGCTAACTAAAGCTAACTGCCATGCATAAAAAGAATAAACAAACCTGCTCACTGTTAAGGATATTTGCTTTATCCATCATAAAACCAAACTGGATACAATATGACCCCACTTTGTTAGGAACTGCTTTATCCCTAAGTTAAAAAGAAAGAGACAAGATCACTGAAACCTTTTAAATAAAAGGGGAAGAAATTCAAAACATTAACATTTCTTTTCCTTCCACAAAAAGTAAATGAGTAAGAGGAGAGTTACTACATTCACCTTTATTCACCAAATATTTCCTGCAATATCAGGCTTAATTCCAGATCCCTCTTACTTAGACATTCCATCACAAAACATCTAGAACACAAACTGTGGGTGTGGCAAAAAATGAAAGAATAGGAATACAAAGTTGACAAAGTAAACACAAAAAAAATGCTGAATTATATATCAAGTGAATTTTGCTTCATTTCTACACAAATTTCCTACTCAGTTTTATATTGTGAATTTATAGATTATCCAGCTGATTTTTTTTTTTTTTGCAGAACGTGGGCCTCTCACTGTTGTGGCCTCTCCCGTTGCGGAGCGCAGGCTCAGCGGCCATGGCTCACGGGCCCAGCTGCTCTGCGGCACGTGGGATCCTCCCGGACCGGGGCACAACCCCGTGTCCCCTGCACCGGCAGGTGGACTCTCAACCACTACGCCACCAGGGAAGCCCCCAGCTGATCTTTTTATGTTGCTTTGTTTTCCATTTATATATTCTAAATATATAACTATATATATATAGAATATATTTATTGTGATTTAATTATCAATAAAGAACTCAGTGCCTAGTAAGAGGTAGATTTACTAGACTACTTTGGTCACAAACACAATGAATATATAAACGACAGTCTACGGTATACCTTGTCTGATACGTGCAATGTGGTTCATGACCTCTAAGTTGGCTCTGCCATGTCATTCATATTCTCAAAATATTGGCATAATGTAGTAAACAAAGGCTGTGAACACATATCCGAATTGAAATTCTGCACTATAACATACACACAACCTTGGAGAAAATTATGTAACCTTTCTCTAGGTTGTGTTTTCTCTGAGGATAATTCCTAATAGAGTTCCAGTAAGAATGAAACAAGACTTCTGCTCCCAAATGGCAGACCAACACTTCGGATGAAGGTAACCATATTAAAAAAGACATCTGCTTGAAAATGTTTAGGAGATAATAAGCAAAAGTGAAAAAAATGACTCAGCAGGATACAAGATAGCATGGAGACCCTGGGAAGTGAGTTTCATATTTAAGGTTGCTTGACTCCTGGGAGAATATCCTAGGAGTAGAGGTGGACTTAAAGCAGACAGGCTCCCAAGGGAAAAGCAACTGAGCTTAGAATTATCTCAATCTCTGAAAATGGACCAAAATGATAATAGACTGCTAGTGTCTATTCCAGACAACAGACAGAAGCAAATGTAAAGTGGAGAAAGCGAACATCTCAGACTTCAAATTATTTCTATAAATATGCATAAATAAAAAGTATTGTAAAAAAACCCCAAATAAATAGGTACATGAAGAGGCAAGAGAATCAGAATGAAAGCCAACAGAAACAAGAGACAATCAAAACAGACCAAAACAAACTCCAGACAGATTTCAATAAACTCTGATTACTGCTCAAGGTAATAAAAGACAAGACTGAAAATTCCAACAGAAAACTGGACCTTTAAAAAAAAAACTAAAAATACCAAACAGAAATTGATAATTCAAAGATGAATTTAATAGCAATTAGATACCACTGAACAGAGAGATTAGTTAATTGAAGGCAGCTGAGAAGAAAGTATCTAGAATGAAGAAAGACAAAAATATGGCAAATAGAGAAAAGAGGGTAAGAGAGAATACTACAAGGACTAAGTGCATGTAAATAAGAGTGTAAGGAGGAGAAGAGGGCAAGAATGAGGCAGAAGCAGTATTTGATGAAATAATGGCTGACAATTTTAAAAAACTGAACAAAGACCACAAAATCAAAGCCTATGAAAACCAAACAGGATAAATTTCAAAAAAATCCAAACATAGGCACATCACAGTAAAACTGCTGAAAACAAAATTCAAAGCAACCAAAAAGGAGGGTAAATGATGACTTTTCAAAGTAAAAACAGTTAAGACTGATCGTTAACTTCTCAACAGAAATGATGCGACAGTGAAAGATGGCTTGTAAGTACTGCAAGAAAGAAACGGCCAACCTAGAAAATCAAGTCCAGAAAAATATTTTTCAAGCAAGAAGATGGAATATATTTTTAGGTAAAAATTAGATAATTTGTCACCAGCAGCTGTGCACTCGAAAATATTAAAGGAACGTCCTCAGATGAAAAATGATCCCAGATGGAAGCCCTGAGTTGAAGATTAACAGAAAGGATAAATGAATTAAAGTCTAAAAGAACACTGACTATATAAAATAATAATGCCATGAAAGATTTAATATACACAACAACAAAGGCATGTTAAGTTGGGAGTGAGAAAATGGAACTTCAGTGTTCTAAGGTTCATGCACTGACCAAAAAGAGGGTGCAAAATGTAAATTGCCATTTAGACACTGATATGTCAACTATGAATGTTGTAATCCCTAAATTAATTAATTTAAAAAATAAACAGAATCACTTAGAAAATTGTAAAAAATTGCATAACTACCAAGTTAATGAGGAATAGAAAATGAAAATAAAAACAATATATTTTTTTTAAAAAAGAAAGGAACAAAGAATAGTTGGATCAATAAAAAACAGTAAGATATAGACTCAAAAAGCAAGCATTGGATCATTCTCAATGGTGAAAAACTGAAACCATTTCCAATAAGATCAGGAACAAGGCAAGGTTGCCCACTCTCACCACTATTATTCAACACAGTTTTGGAAGTTTTAGCCACAGCAATCAGAGAATAAAAAGAAATAAAAGGAATCCATATTGGAAAAGAAGAAGTAAAACTGTCACTATTTGCAGATGACAGGACACTATACATAGAGAATCCTAAAGATGCTACCAGAGAACTACTAGAGCTAATCAATGAAGTTGGTAAAGTAGCAGGATACAAAATTAATGCACAGAAATCTCTTGCATTCCTACACACTAATGATGAAAAATCTGAAAGAGAAATTAAGGAAATGATCTAGCTTAAGGAACTAAAAAGGGTTGTTTATAGATGTTGATTTCAATGTTATTTATAATAATGAAAACGGAAATAATCTAATTCGCCCAAAATATGTGAATAGTTAAGTAAATTATGCTGTATTTTCAAAATAAAATAATCTCTCTCTTAAAAAAAAAAAAAAAAAAAAAAGCAAGCATTGGATTTCCCTGGTGGTGTAGTGGTTAAGAATCCGCCTGCCAATGCAGGGGACACGGGTTCGATCCCTGGTCCGGGAAGATCCGACGTGCCACGGAGCAACTAAGCCTGTGTGCCACCAACTACTGAGCCTGTGCTCTAGAGCCCATGAGCCACAACTACTGAGCCCACGTGCCACAACTACTGAAGCCCACAGGCCTAGAGCCCATACTCCACAACAAGAGAAGCCACCGCAATGAGAAGCCTACGCCCCGTGACGAAGAGTAGCCCCTGCAAGCCGCAACTAGAGAAAGCCTGCACACAGCAATGAAGACCCCCCCCAAAATAAACTAATTTTTAAAAAAGGCAAGCATTTTTGAAATACGTATTAGCTAAACTTTTTAATTAAAAATTATTATCATTATTATTATTTTTTGGCTGCATTGGGTCTTTGTTGCTGCACGCAGGCTTTATCAATAGAGAGAAAACTTAAAAGGAAACCAAAAACAAATTCTGCCGCTGAAAAGTACAGTAACAGAAGTGAAAATTTCACTACAGGTATTCAAAGGCAGATTTGAGAAGGTAGAAGAATTAGCAAACTTGAAGATAAGACAGTGGAAATGACAGAGTCTGAGGAACAGAAAGAAAAATGATTGAAGGAAAGTGAACAGAGCCTAAGGGACCTGAGATGCTATCAAGTGGACCAACATACACATTGTGGGAGCTCAAGGAGAAAAGAGGGAAAAGGGGGCAGAGACCATGTTTGAAGAATGGCTGAAAACTTCCCTAGTTTGATGAAAGACATGAATATAAGTATCCAAGATGCTCAAGGAATTCCAAGTAAGATAAACTCAGAGACCCACACCAAGACACATTATTACAATCTTTCAAAGGACAAAGAAAAAGAGAACATTAAGAGCAGCGAGAGAAGAGCAAATCATTACATACAAGGGATCCTCAATAAGATGATGAGATTTCTCATCAGTAAGTTTGGAAGCCAGAAGGCAGTGGGCCAATGTTTTCAAAGTGCTAAAAGAAAGAAACCGTCAACCAAGAACCCTACATCCAGCAACTGTTCCTCGAAAGTGAGGGAGAAATTAAGACATTCTCAGATAGGAATTCCCTGCAGTCCAGTGGTTAGGACTCTGCACCTCCACTGCAGGGGGCACGGGTTCAATCCCTGGTCAGGGAACTAATAAGATCCTGCATGCCACACAGTGCAGCGACATTCTCAGATAAACAAAAGCTAAAGGAGTTCATTACCACTACACCTGGCCCGAAGAAATGTTCATGGGAGTCCTACAAGGTAAAATGAAAGAACAATAGACAGTAACTTGAAGCCACATAGAAAAATAAATACCTCAACAAAGGTAAATACACAGGTAATTGTAAATGCTGGTATTATTGTAACAATCATTTATATCTATACTTGTACCTTTTGCTTTCTATATGGCTTAATAAACTATACACTTAAAGAAATAAAGCAATTATTAGTCTAAAAGGAAAGAAACATTTCTAATAAATAAAAGAAACCTTAGACACCATCTCTCCAAAACCATTTTCAGATTTCAAAGTACAGGTCCAGACTAAAGAAGCAACACTCAAAGTCACATAGTTAAAAAATAAAAACCTAGTTCAGCTTTTTTACTTCATAAGATCTTAAGTTTAGAATTACAGAAATGTCCTATATAATAAAATATAAAGTGCTCTGACAACAGAATTCTTCTGATGTTTTTGATAGTTTTGAAAACAAATATATCTATCACAACAATCTTTCCCCAAACCGTTTCACAAAGTTTGCAAACAAAATATTTTCTCAAAAAACTTCCTGACCAAAAAATTAAGAAAATATCATTTTCTATTCAATCATAAATTATTTCTCCCTAGCTAAGCAGGCAAATGTTGCCAAGGCTGATTAACTTCATAACAAAATATGCATTAAAATATGAAACAATTTGAGAAATACCTGAAGTAGAAGCAGCCATCTTCCTTGTCATTATCCTTTATTTTATTACAACTAAATATTTCTGCCTAGAAGGAAAAGTAGGAAAGAAGGGGGAGAGGGAGAAATCACAAACATTAAACACAGTGTATTTATGATAAAAATGTCTTTTTCCTTTCACCAAGTGTGAACCCAGATCACATCTGGATTGATAAGTACACACAAACACACCCCTACATGTATATATCTTTACCACGCATGTATGACACAAAAGTGAGATTAGTCACAATGGAAAGATATACCATTAATTATTAAAGGGCACAAAACAGATCTTAAAGGTGGTGACATAATTTTAAGGTAATAGCAGCTTGATGGGACTGATGGTATAAATTAAGGAAGCTAGTTTCCTAAGCAGATGACTAAACTGAACCATAAATCCTGAAAGATGTCATTATATCAGGACCCCTGATACGGCTTGGTTTAGTTTCCAATTTGAGATTTATTTTAGATTGGCACTGTCTGGTATGGTAGCCAATAACTACATGTGACTACTGAGCACTTGAAATGTGACTGGTCCAAATTGAGGTGTTGTAAGCATAATATACATACCAAATTTCAAAGACTTGGAAAGATACAAGAATGTAAAATATCATTATTAAATTTTAAAATATTGAGTTCATGGTGAAATGGTAACTTTTTGTATATTAATTTAAAACTATATTAAAATTAATTTTACTTACTTCTTTTTATTTTTTAATGTGGCTACTAGCAGAATTCAGAATTTGAGTATCACGTGTGGCTGGTATTATATTTCTATTGGACTGTACGGCTTTGGACTCTCAAACTGTTCTCTCCACTCTACCCCCTTCTTTAATTTACTCTGTAGTCTATCAATCACATCTCCTCCTCTCATTTTCTGTATTATCTCTTAGTGATATTTAGATTTTTGCCTTGTGCTACTGTTCTTTAGACTTAATTCTGAAACATACTCTGATGCATCTTCTAAAAATCCTAAGTGATGGAATGGGTTACTTTCTAGTTCTCCAGGATATACACACTGCATTTTTATATTAAATTACATTTAATTTTATGTTAAATGTAAGAGCTACTTTTAATTTCTAAAATGTTTTCTATGACTCACATTTGCTGGTGGTCGGTTCCCACTGTTTGACAGTTTCCACATTTTCATGGAAATACGTGCTGGATTAATATTTTTAATGATACTGTCATCTTCAGAAATAACAGTAATCATAAAATCTGTAACGATGAACATTAAAAAATTATTTTCTTTCTAGTTCAATTAGTGGATTTGGCTAAATAACTGTATGTCTTAAAGCATACATCTTGTTTAAGTGTTAATAATAAAATTCTAATGAAGAAATAAAAAACTATTCTTTAATTAGTCTTCCCCAACAATTTGTCTACAGAACTTAATCATAACAGGTAACTCTCCAGTGCTAAATCTCCCACAGAAATCTAATAAATACATCTTTGCTATTAATAATCCTTTGTCTTATTTTCAGTCTGCCAAGCAAGACCAAAAAGGTTAGACTGTGTTATTTGTAGCACAAGGAACTATATTCAATATCCTGTGATACTATTGGGCATATACCCTGAGAAAACCATAATTCAAAAAGAGACAGGTACCACAATGTTTATTGCAGCAGCATTTACAATAGCCAGGACATGGAAGCAACCCAAGTGTCCACTGACAGATGAACGGATAAAGAAGATGTGGCACATATATACAATGGAATATTACTCAGCCATAAAAAGAAACGGAATTGAGTTATTTGTAGTGAGGTAGATGGACCTAGAGTCTGTCATACAGAGTGAAGTATGTCAGAAAAACAAATACTATATGCTAACACATATATATGGAATCTAAAAAAAAGAAAAAAAATGGTTCTGATGAACCTAGGGGCAGGACAGGCATAAAGACGCAGACACAGAGAATGGACCTGAGGACACAGGGAGGGGGGAAGGGTAAGCTGGGATGAAGTGAGAGAGTAGCACTGACATATATACACTACCAAATGTAAAATAGCTAGCTAGTGGGAAGCAGCCACATAGCACAGGGAGGTCAGCTCTGTGCTTTGTGACCACGTAGAGGGGTGGGATAGGGAGGGTGGGAGGGAGGCACAAGAGGGAGGGGATATGGGGATATATGTATACGTATAGCTGATTCACTTTGTTATACAGCAGAAACTAACACAACATTGTAAAACAATTATACTCCAATAAAGATGTTAAAAAAATACATCCTGTGATAAACCATCATGGAAAAGAACATGAAAAAGAATGTATTTATATGTATAACTGAGTCACTCTGCTGTACAGCAGTAATTATCACAACATTGTAATTCAACTATACGTCAATAAAAATAAATTTTAAAAAAAGGTTAGACTACAGATACTCAGCAATCTAGAATAGGCCAAATGGTTACAAATCTATATGCTTTATGTAGTCTGAGAATACAATGTTTACTTTCTTTTATGATTTTCAATAGCATACAGTAGCTAAACTATAATTACTTGTAATAAGTCCCTTATATTTATCACCTGTAATATTCGCTTGTCACCTATTACAGTTTTTAATCACAGGAAATAGGTCTTATCTCCCCTAACAGATTTCAAAGGCTATAATTATTTAAAATTATTGTTAGTATTTCAATCTAAGTATTTCTGGTCTGCTTCTTTCACTGCTTGTAACTATGAACAGGAATTCATCCTCTCAAGAAAACCAAAGTCTTCAAGAAAATTACCTATGCAAAGCAAATACAATTTCCTATTGACTTGGCTCCTGCCATACTACACTGAAATCATTTGCTTACTTGACTGTCTCCTACATTAGACTGAACTCATTGAAAACTGTCATGTTCATTACTGGAATTAGGAGTCTAGCATAGTGGATGGACATAGCAGGTGTTCAGTAAATGTTTGTTGTTCTGAAATATCTTTAATCATAAATTATGATGTGATGCATTATCATCCAAATTAAGTTGAACAGTCCTGGTTCTGTCTGGTTTAACAGTGCAACATATTTAGTAGAACATACCCCCACAGTTTTGCCATTTAGCAGTCCATACTTCTTTTGCAGAATCTCACAGTTCAGCGAATGAACAAACACAAACTGATTACCTTAAGCTATCAGTTTATATACGAACTTTTAGTTCATTCTTGACCATTAAAGGAATGTAGGATATAGGGGAGAGGGAAGACATAGCTAAGTCAAATGTACTTTCTTATTTGAAAAGTCACAACATGCTTGCTTTTTTATCATGCTGAACACCCAGGATAAATAATTTATTCCACTAATGTAAGAGCCAAATTAATACTACAAATTTATTTTAAAACTGTGAATTACTCACCAGTGAAAATACCCCCTGCTAAAAAGGAAGCATCTTTGTCATATTTAACATTGAGACGAATGGGTTTTTCAGGGTCTGGAAGAATCATTAACTTAATTATGGGTCCTTCTATGGTATTCTTGTTATAAATGGCTTTAACCTGCATAATATGTTCTCCTCTAAAAAGAAAAAAGGGGAAGGGGGGAAGGGGGTTCAAACTTCATTAGTTATAACTAAAAATTCTGAGACAATTTATATAAAGTTTAACTCATTTAGGAAACCTCTCTACTCCTGTTCCATTACAACTCCTGACTATCACTAAATAGAAGGCTAGTTACTACTCTTAACTTAATCAAGTAATAACAAAAATCAATCTCTATAATGCCAATAACTATCAAACTTTCAGTTCTTACCTAGGGGCATAAACACTGAACACTCCCAAATTAGCCCTGCCCCTTTCATCGGTTTTATGCTGTTGGTTTGAAGGAGTGAGCTAAAAACAAAACAAAACGGTTCATTAGAAAATTCTAGGAATCAAATTCTTTTCCTCTATTACTATTTAAAAAGCTACATTTGCACATAGTCTAAAATCTAAAATTGTCTTATTTGAACTAGTTGAAATGATATAATACATAATCACATAATCCAAAGGATAATAATCACTCACAAACTAGAATTTTGTGTATTTCAATTATTAAGTTGCAGAATTCAATGTTCAGTTTCAATAACGCTGATGTATCAAGTGAAGTTTGGTCACACAAACACTGAAGGTATATTCCAAAACTGGGGGGTTGTGAGAGTTGGCGCAGGAAAAATAAACATAAATACACATACATAATTTCAAGTCAAGGCATAATACCATGTCCATCGTTAGTTACTTCATCTTTCTCTTAATATTTACTCAGATGTGCTTCTTAAATCTTTGTTGCAAAACTACTTTTGCATTGATAACCAAGCTTTTACTTTTAAGTGATTAAGAATCAGTGGCCATATTTCCTAATCATTGGTTAGAAGAGTCTTTCAGTCTTTTGCAGATGCTTCTCCAAAAAACTAGGATCATACTCTTATTACCAGTAGGAAATAATCACCATTTAACTCTCTTGGAAGCAAACATTAAGAACAAAAGTAGGGCTTCCCTGGTGGCGCAGTGGTTGAGGGTCTGCCTGCCGATGCAGGGGACGCGGGTTTGTGCCCCGGTCCGGGAAGATCCCATATGCCACGGAGCGGCTGGGCCCGTGAGCCATGGCGGCTGAGCCTGCGCGTCCGGAGCCTGTGCTCCGCAACGGGAGAGGCCACAGCAGTGAGGGGCCCGCGTACCGCAAAAAAAGAAAGAAAGAAAGAAAAAGAACAAAAGTAAATGTGAAGACTGTAGAAGCAGGAAAATCAGACTCTCTCCTAAATCCTAATATCTAATTTCTGTTTAATGGAACCTGAAGATTAGGTAATTATATGGTACATGCAGACCAAAAAAAAAAAAAAAAAAAAAAAAAAAAGAATAGCAATAGTTGGTGAGACAAAAGTGAGAAAGAGTAATTGAACTGCTAGAATAAAACCTTATATTTGGGGGCTTCCCTGGTGGCGCAGTGGTTGAGAGTCTGCCTGCCGATGCAGGGGACACAGGTTTGTGCCCCGGTCCGGGAAGATCCCACATGCCACTGAGCGGCTGGGCCCGTGAGCCATGGCCACTGAGCCTGCGCATCTGGAGCCTGTGCTCCGCAACGGGAGAGGCCACCACAGTGAGAGGCCCGCGTACCGCAAAAACAAAACAAAACAAAACAAAAACAAAAACAAAAACCCTATATTTGTACCTGTCTCATTTACCCTCCAATCCATCTTCTCTCAACCTATCTCAAAGTCTTTCTTCCATCTGGGTCCTAAATCTTTGTTGCTAAGCCAGAGAAGTCAGTCTTCTATTTCAGGCTATATAGCAGCAATACTGTAGTCTTTTTTGACAGGCTAAAACCTCTGACCCTTTTCACTTTACTTTGAAAATAAGTTCATGTGGATCACAAGTCATTCTTGGCACTTTAATCTCCTGTATAGCTTTTATTTATTTATTTATTTTCATTTATTGTCTTTTGGCCACACACATGGCATGCAAGATCTTAGTTCACCGACAAGGGATCGAACCTGTGTCCCCCTGCAGTGGAAGAACGTAGTCCCAACCACTGGACTGCCAGGGAATTCCCTCCTGTATAGCTTTTAAGATAAACTTGTTGAGTCCTACAAAATCCCCACTGGGATTCTTTTTTTTTTTTTTTTTTTTTGTGGTACCCGAGAACGTAGTCCCAACCACTGGACTGCCAGGGAATTCCCTCCTGTATAGCTTTTAAGATAAACTTGTTGAGTCCTACAAAATCCCCACTGGGATTCTTTTTTTTTTTTTTTTTTTTGCGGTACGCGGGCCTCTCACTGTCGGGGCCTCTCCCATTGCGGAGCACAGGCTCCGGACGCGCAGGCTCAGTTGCCAAGGCTCACGGGCCCAGCCGCTCCGCGGCACGTGGGATCTTCCCGGAACGGGGCACAAACCCGTGTCCCCTGCATCGGCAGGCGGACTCTCAATCACTGCGCCACCAGGGAAGCCCTCCCCCTGGGATTCTTAATGAACTAATGGATTAATTTCAACTGAACTGTGTATTTACATAATACCAACTTTTTGCATCCACTAAAATTATAAAATTCGTGGAGGGATACTCAAGCCTGGCTAAATATAACTCCAAGAACTCACTTCTGTGTTGCCTGGCAACAACCTGGCTGGGACAAATGAATTCCCTTCAACCAACAGGAGAGACTTGTGAAAATATAACTTTGCAAGGGACTGGCAGCTTCTTCCCTTACCCCTTGCAGGAGGGCATAAACTTTGTGCCAGGCATCCAAAGTCCCCCCTACATCCCGGTTACCCCAATACTAATGTAAACACTTGGTACCTAATCTTGGACTCCCGGTATCCAAGCACTATGTCTGTGCCCAAATATTACAAGGCCATGTTCATGCTTGCTGAATTCCCTAGAACACAAGCCAGTATAGGTCTAACAGCTATGCCCAGGCCCTGGTAGCTCTCCAAAAGGTAGGTGAAGTACAGCTACTCGCATGACTCTTTTCCTTCACCCTTAGGTCTTGTAAGTTTCCCCAATAATATCTGTTTCATAACCCATACTGCAGGTCATTGTATCTGCCATCATTCACCTTTGTCAGCATTATCTATTCTTAATCTGAAATCCAAATATTATTAATATTGTGTAATAAACACTCAGACATAACTGAGAATGTTGCCCCTTGTTACACGGTTTGCAAGATATAAACTATACTTCCTCAAAGTAACTATTAAAAATTTTAGGTTAACTTAAACTAAGCAATAATGAAGATTATATAAGACTATTTTTTTTTAAAAAAAGAAATGTGACACCTAAAGACATGATCCTGAGGATGAAAGCCAGAATTTTAAGTAAGTAAAAATATTTAAGAATGTTTAAAAGTTACCTTTAAATTGTTAGCTTTTATAAGGCTTATTTTAACCTGTGGCACAAGTGCTGGATTATCCCACTGATCACAAAGTTGAACAATGAGAGGATTCTGTAATTCTCTTCCGTTAATCACTGGAATGGACTAAAACAGATATAATAATTTTAAGAAGCACCAAAACATATATGCCAAACAATATGATTACTATTTAAGTGAAACAATCACTTAATGTATCTGTTTTATTCACAAATAGCTCCTTTCATCAATTAAAATAAACTTCTGAAAGTCAATTATGTTGTCACAAATGATCCTCTTCATATAGAAATGACTGAAAATTTGATAAACAGGAAAATATCATTTGACATTACTGGCTTCTAGAGCCAGTCAAGAATTCTAAAAATTACATATTAGGACTTGCTTGGAAACAAAAGCTTATCTTAGGTTCTCATCTTTAGCACTGTCATCTACAGTTTAACTCCTCCATCAATTGTCAGCACTCTGCCAGTCTACACGAAGCAATAACGCACAGCTTTCCAGCTCTTGGTTAAACAGGTTCACTGATAATCTACACTGTCTTGTTGGCTTAAGATGTTTCTTGCTTTTCCATTACTTCATGTAAGGCCTGTGTAACTCTGTGAATTTGTGTGCCAACCTATTAATACTGGATATATCAAAGGAAAATACTGTCAAGTAAGAAACCTGTGAGAGTCCAATCCTCTGTGTCAGATTTTAAAAGTTTAAAAAAAAAAAGATAGGAAAGATATAACTAGCAAAAAAGGAAAGCTGACTTATCATCTCTCTCCTACTAATAATGTTCCCTCTGCTTCCTCCACCCCTCACCTTACTTGAGGAAGTTGTTTACCAAATTACGTTAGGAGGTTGCTGAAAGTGGGAGAAAAATTAATAATGTGTTAGGGCTAGAACTTTTTTTTCCCAAAGATACCCTTGAAGCTGGTTTAGTTTAAATGCTTGACTACTGAAAGATTTTCATGGATAGACTGTATTTTATCTGAAAAAGTTTATAAAAAGCTTGAATATATAAAAAGTGCTGATGTTTCCAAATGTAAACACTACAGGGTCTTTATTCCTAATTACATAATTGTCTATCCATCAAATAGTAACTACTTTTAAAGAATATCTTTGAGTAAATGACTTGTGGCAAAAGCTTTTAGTTGAACATTTTTCTGGGTAGTAGTGGGGAAAGCAAATATCCAAAATCAAATGTTCATGAATACAAATCTGCCCTTGGCCACTTTTTAATATTGTCGTGTAATGTAATATTTCAGAATTTGTTTCCTATTTATAAAGAATGATAATATATCATAATGTTGCTGAAGATTAAATGAGAGAATATATGTGTATACTTAATATATTTTTTCTATTTATCATGCTTAGGTGTTCAATCAGTTCCCCTTTTCTATTAAAGATCCTGTAGGGGCACAGTAGGTCAAAAATTAAATTAGGAAATTCTAGGAAAACCACACATTCAATGACTACGTTTTCAAGCTTACCTACATATAATGTATCTCTTAACAGAATGAGAAATTTGTTTTAGGTTTTATTTTTAAAACTGTTGGATTTCAATGGTATCTGCAAATAAATCTTGTAATAAGTTTCTGAGTTAACAAGCTGTCATTATTTTTTATATTCCCCTCCTACAAAATCATATAAAAAAATGAACATGTAAAGATTTTTTCCACCTCAAATGTACACAATTATTCCATGATACAGTCAGTCAACAAATCCTTTACTGACATCATTAGGCACAAAGAATGTATTGATTTATGCAATATATGTGCTTCCAGATAAAAAATAAGTATACTCGCTTTTCAGTGAAATCCTTCAGTCAACACAGTATTACAAAAAAAATTGTTTTTAAAGCACATTCATACACTAGTTTATCTGCTTTTTAAACTCACAAATCAAAAAAGGGCAATCTCAAACTAGGGCGCAGATATGTAAGCTTTTCTTAGATGATCAGTTCCTTTACAGGATAATTTCATTTACTACCACGGTCATGTGAGATCATTTCCCATTAGGAAAAAATAAGCTTTCATACCAACAGATAAGGCCCTGCCACACCATAACTGAACACCAGAATGTGTGAACATTTTAAAATCAGAATTCTGAAACTTGAATGAAAACTGAAAGGTAACAGATTTGATAGACATTTGCAAAATTAATATTTAAGTATTAGTGATTAGTATTTAATTCAAAAAGAGTCATGTACCACAATGTTCATTCCAGCTCTATTTACAACAGCCAGGACATGGAAGCAACCTAAGTGTCCATCGACAGATGAATGGATAAAGAAGATGTGCACATATATACAATGGAATATTACTCAGCCATAAAAGGAAACGAAACTGAGTTATTTGTAGTGAGGTGGATGGACCTAGAGTCTGTCATACAGAGTGAAGTCAGTCAGAAAGAGAAAAACAAATACCGTATGCTAATATATATGTATGGAATCTAAAAAAAAAAAAAAAAAAGGTTCTGAACAAGCTAGGGGCAGGGTAGGAATAAAGAAGCAGACGTAGAGAGTGGACCTGAGGACATGGGGAGGGGGAAGAGTAAGCTGGGATGAAGTGAGAGAGTGGCGTGGACTCACACATACTACCAAATGTAAAACAGATAGCTAGTGGGACACAGCCACATAGCACAGGGAGATCAGCTCAGTGCTTTGTGACCACCTAAAGGGTGGGATAGGGGGGGTGGGATAGGGAGGGTGGGAGGGAGATGCAAGAGGGAAGACATACGGGGATATATATATACACGTATAGCTGATTCACTTTGCTATAAAGCAGAAACTAACACACCATGGTAAAGCAATTATACTCCAATAAAGATGTTAAAAAAAAAAAAGATTTAACTATTTGCATAGGAAGGCAAATTGAAGTTTTTATGGATATAATGAATGACTTGATATCTGGTATGCTTTTAAAAATTCCAGCAAAAACATTTTTTTAATAAGTCAGTGAGAGAGAACAATGAAATAAAATTGGGCAAAAATCAATAACTGTTGAAACTGGGGGTTCATTATACTTTACTTTTATGCATATTTTAAAATTTCTATTACAATAAAGTACTTAGAATTTGAAGTATTACACTTTTTTAAACAAATGAGGGCACAGTGATGAATTAAATAATGAAGTATTAAAATTCATATTACTTTGTCCTTTTGTTATTGTTACTATTGCTACTGTTATTACTTCGACAACAAAATGTAACTATTCTGATCTACTGACATTTTGAAGCAATAAGTCATGTGATATTAAATTCTGTCAATCAAGGCAGGAAGGTACTTACCTCCTTTAACTCTGGCCAGTCTACAAGGAGAAGTTTAGCTGGTGGCCCAGAAATTAGCTGCACTCGAATAAAGTCAGAAAACTCACGCCACGTAAAACAAAGATCCTTATTTCCAGGGGGACCTGGAATAAATTTGATGCCTCTCACACTTATACTTTGTGTATTTTCCTAATGAGGAAAAGCACATTGAAAAGAAACAGGGAGATCATGTTTAGTTTTCAGAAAAATGAAAGAAAATGTTGTCACCACCTATGTGCATACAGATGTGCTTCTGGTATAACGACAGCAAGTAACTTACACATATGCCAATACTGGAGTTCCTTGAATTTCATCTCCTTGAGAGGAGAAACTGAAATTCTTTTTTGTGAGGGAGAAATCTAAAAGGTTCAAGCTATGTCCTTTTTCCTGATATTTTCCTAATTTCCCTCTTATTTACACTTGCATTGTCTCCTTTCTGTTCCCCAAATAGCCATGCATGTGCTTGCCCAACACCTTTGCACTCGCTCCTTCCCTGTGATTGCAACATTTTTTTTACCTACATGGCTTTTCTTCTGGTTTTTGCTCACAGAATACCTTAACCAGAGGGGTTTTCTGTGACTACCCTAATATGATGGTGCCCTATTCCCACAGCCCACTTTAATTTTCTTCCTGTCACTCATTTCCTACCTGTTATACACTCTCCCACTATAAGGTAATCTCCGAGAAGGCAGGGGCTTTGACTTGCCACAACCCCATTGCTGGTACTTAGAATGCCTAACATCTGTTAATGGGAATCAATGACACTAGCCTATCATCTTTGCCAAGTGACTGAAGTAGATAAACTGATTCCATACTGGCATGAGCATTGTAGTATTCACATTTTAATAGCGACCCTTAATGACTTCATCATCTTAAATTTCCATTAAGTACAAATATATTCCAGCAGATTTTAAAAACCAGAGTTAAAATGTCATGTTTTATGATCTGAAACAACTGTTTGTAGAACATTTTCTGTAAAAAGACATTGCAAAACAATAAAAATTAAATCTCCCCCAAAAGCCCACTGAGTGCAGGGGAGTTTTTTCATTATTTGGAAAACAAATTAAGCATTCATTAGTACAACATATTGAAAAGTTCAAAATACGTGAAGTCTATAGAATCCCACATTTAATAGTGAAACACCAAATGCCCTTTTGAAGAGGTGATGTCTTAAGTAATCTCGAAAGTTATTCTGGTTTTACCTCATATCTTAAAAATAAAATTTGCATGCGCATTAACAAATTGTAGATGAGTATAAATAGAATTAAACACAAAATTCTGAAAGGCACTCTCTAAGGTCTAATGTTGATATTATCAAGGGAATGTACTTCAGAAGAGCAGTACATTTTATAAAGATGTGGAAATGATTTTAAGAAACAATGGCATATTAAAACCAGTTTTTTAAAATTATTTTATTATTTTTTTTTAATTTTTTTGCGGTATGCGGGCCTCTCACTGTTGTGGCCTCTCCCGTTGTGGAGCACAGGCTCCGGACCCGCGGGCTCAGCAGCCATGGCTCACGGGCCTAGCCGCTCCGCGGCATGTGGGATCTTCCCGGACTGGGACACGAACCCATGTCCCCTGCATCAGCAGGCAGACTCTCAACCACTGCGCCACCAGGGAAGCTCCAGTATTTTTTATTTAAAAAAAACTTTAAAAACAGTGTTTTTTTAAAACAACTTTGGTTTAAAAAAACAATACCAGAGGATCCCTTTTTTCTGTAGATACTAGGAGTAGACTCCTATTGTTTGTTTGAAAGTGAGTCAAGATAGTATACATCAGTTGTAAAATGACAGCAGAAAGAAAGAAAGTCAATTTGACTGGAGAATGAGCCATGGGAAGAGACAGGTATGCTGCAGTGGAATACTATGGAGTACTTTAGGTCACCCTAAGGAGATGGAGTCTAACTTCATAGTATAAAATGCTGATAGGTGGCATAAGATGGAAACTGAAAACTGACACTAGATTTGGTCAGGTGGCACAGGGCAGAAAAACAGTGACAGTGGCTTGCCTGGGAATGATGGTGAAGAATGTGAAAACAGAGAGTAGACACAACTCTTCCAAGGAGCTGTACTGTAAAAAGGAGGAGAGAAAGACGGCCGTACAAGGAAGCTGTGAGGGTTTTTTTATTATAGCATGTCTATATGCTGATGGGAACAGATTATAGCATGTCTATATGCTGATGGGAATCTAATTGACAGGGAAAACAAGATGTAGGAAGGTAGATTACAATTTAGGAATAATTAGTGAAAGAGGATGGGAGCCTGTGCATAAGGCGACAGGAAGCAGAGATAGTTCATGTATAACAGCAGTTATTATCTGACTTCATCTACACAGAGGGTGAAGCTAGACAAGAGAAGAACCCGAAAGTCAAAGATCAAACCTTATCTTTTACAGTAAACAAAACACCATTAAAAGTTCCTCAGCAGTGCTAAGATATAGCGAAAGTGGTGTTCTGAAAACTAGAAAATAATAGCCCAGCAGATTAGTGGAAACAGAAATTCTAGGTGGGAGGGGCAACAAGGAGGCTATTATGATCATTCTGTCGGGTAAAAGGTATATAATGGAGGCTCCAAAAGGAAGAAGAGTTTTAAAAACCATTAAATGCCCTAAATGGATTCAACTTTACGTGGGCCTTAGAATTCCTTCTTTTTGACCTACTCGAGCCTGGTAGGTTCCTTGAAGGCTCAACTCCAACATCTTTTCTCGAAAAATGCCTTTAATCGCTCCAAGAAGAATACATTGTGTTTCCTTGCTTGTTTTAAACTGAAATAATTCCACCAGGGTTCTTATTTTTCAAGCTAATCTCAATTAACTGCAGAGCTGCAAACTTTCACCACTAGTTTTCTCCCAGGCATCTACTTAATGCAGGGACTGAGCACCAAGAAATTTTACTCAAATAGCTACATGAAAAACTATCTTTATATACATATCAAAATATTTAAGGATGAAATGATATGATGTATGGAATTTGCTTCAAAGTGATAGATAAGGGGGAAGTGATGAATGTTGAAGCTGACTGATGGGATCATGGGAATTACTTATACTATTTATTCTATTTTTGCATATATTCAAAATTTTTCATTATAAAACTTATTTTAATGCCTTTCATAATTTTTCACTGTAAACACTGAAATCAAGTCTCTCTTATTTTTGCTTTTCCCAAGCTTTTTGTTATATATAAACTGAATGGAATAAGCCAACTGTTATGGAAAACAGCCATACCTGAAAAGTAGTTTTCAAATGTAAACTATCAAGTCCAATCCCAGCAATTCCCAAGGCAGATAGAGAACTTGGTGAAAATGCTTGAATCTGATTTCCATACTGATCTGTAACTATTATAACTATAAAAGGGGGAGGAAGTTTAATTTTAAAGTATCAATAAAATATACAAATATCCATAAACACACTTATACACAATTAAAATTATACTTAGAAACTCATTCTAACTTTGTTCTTGTGTATTTTTTTGGTAAAAAGTAATTATAATCACTTTTTTTATAATCACTATAAAAATAATAAGAATATACATAAGTACACTTATATTTACATATTTAACATGATGCTGATGTTAATAATATTTACATATTTAACATGATGCTGATGTTAATCAAGTTATTTACCATGAACATTTGAAGGAAATAATTTAGATTATGTAATATTCTAGATATAAGAAAAATACAGGATACATATGAACCCACTAATATATTTACTTTTCACTCTTAATATTAACTATTATCATTTCTAACAAAAGTCAACATTCTTTTCAACAAACTATTTTTGCCAAACTGATTTCACAGTTAGGTCAGCATAGGCAAAGACAGGGAAAATGCTTCAATCTTTCCAACAATGGAATTTAAACCATAAACCGTATATAAATCCCAAGTTTTCCTTTCAGATTATGTATGCCAAAACATGAACGTAAGGACATATTATAGAAGTGTTTTAAAGAAGGAAAGCAGGCCATACTAACCTATTTCTCCTTGAAGCTCTTGGCCCATCTGTACTGTTTTTCCTCCTTTTAATTCACATTTTAAATGTTTAGGTTCATCAGGAAGTGGTCTGCAATTGATTAACAAGTTAAAGGCCTTACTTGCACCATTAATTGTAGAAAAAAATTAGTTTAAATATGCTAAAGAGTAACAAATACAACACTCATTTTCTAAAACTTAAAGTAACACCCCGCTAAACACCTCCATTTATATAACGTAACTATTAACCCAAAAGGAAATAGAGAAAAGATAGCTTGCAAAGAGAGTAGAGAATACTGACAAAAAAATAAAAATACACGTGTTAGATCACAGTTATCTATGCTGGATTAAAAGGAATTTATGCCATGAGAGCACTGAGAAAGAAAACAGATGGGTCTGTAAGAATGACTCATCAAGAGATCTGTCTCTGGCTGAAGAGTTTTACATCTTACAATTTTATCTCAAACATGGAGCTATTCTAGTATGGAAATGTGTAGAGGAATTAAAGTGAAGAAGGTTATTAAAAAAGAGGCAGCCGAGGAACCGACAAGCCAGGGTGAAGGACAGGTTTTCAATATAGTTACTTAAATCTTCCCCTTTTCTATCAGGTGGACTCAGCTTTGAAAATCATCACTAACCAATGAAAGCATTCTTCCTTCTCAACAACACACTGACTGATCACACTGTATCTTTTGGACTTTTCATGTCTGTCATTCTCCATGAGTTTTCACTGTTGCTTGTCCTAGGAGGGCTTTCCTTTATCAAAAGTTCTAGTTCTGACAGATACTAGAGGGTCAATTAAGCAGAAGCTTGTAACGATATTAAGAATCACTATCTTCAGTGAAGCTTTATTCCAAAGACAACCTATTTCCAAAAAATTGTGAAAATTTCTATATTAAAAAACAACTTTGGCATGTGTGCTTTGGAGAAAAGCACTTTTGTCGCCATATGCTGAATTTTGAAATACTTCAAAATATAATATGCCCACAAACCTTACTGTAAATGCACTTTCCAAAGACACATGATCATCTTGGAATGAAACCTGGCAATAGCGCATATCCTTTACAGATGTTGGTACTTGTACATCAGGAAGCAGACCCTGTAGCAAGTGCTCTTTGTTAATCTCAGGAGTCCAATTAACCTAGAAGAAAAATTATATATTTAAGAATAATATAAAGCTTAATCTAATGCCTTCCAACTGCCACTTACCTTACCAAAGCCTCTTAAAATTATAACCCATCCTCCCCACCTCTAAGGAAAAAGAAAAGCTCCTTATGACCAGAAATGATGGTCGTTCATATATTACTATAATAAAAAAGTATCTTCCTCATTGTCTTTCCTGATAATGTTGCCACCATATCTTTCAATGCAATAAAATAAATATTCCTAAGTCATTTCTTTAGCTTTTGTCACAAGATTATCACTGTGGTCATTATAGTTTTAAAAAAACCATGTCAATCAAATCATGTGATCAATTCTGAGAAGTTAACAGTCACTCTGTTTTTTTGAAAAGAATCTTATTAATACAGGTTTTAAATGAGATCTAAGTGGACCTGATTCAGCAAGGTGAGAAAAAAAGTTAAATCCACTAATGTAATTACCATCCTGGTCACATCTTGATCTTAATCCACTCTGGAATGTTTTCAGCTCTAATTTTAACTTTATATCTCTTAAATTCTATATTTTGTTACCTTTTCCATTTTTTAAGTTGATTACCCTACACTATCCTTTTAAACTTCCAATCCTTTCTATTTAAGAATTTTTACCTCAACTTTATGCTTTTAGCCTTCTATAGTTGTGATTCTTAAATCACTGATATTCTAATATTTTAATCCTAGTTTATGCTGTTCTTACTTTTTTTAAAAATAAATTTATTTATTTTTGGCTGTGTTGGGTCTTCATTGCTGCTCGCGGGCTTTCTCTAGTTGCAGTTAGCGGGGGCTACTCTTCGTTGTGGTGCACAGGCTTTTCATTGTGGTAGCTTCTCTCGCTGCGGAGCACGGGCGCTAGGCGCGCGGGCTTCAGTAGTTGTCACTCGCGGGCTCTAGTGCGCAGGCTCAGCAACTGTGGCACACAGGCTTAGCTGCTCCGTGGCATATGGGATCTTCCAGGACCAAGGCTCGAACCCATGTCCCCTGCATTGGCAGGCGGATTCTTAACGACTGCGACCAGGGAAGCTGCTCCGTGGCATATGGGATCTTCCAGGACCAAGGCTCGAACCCATGTCCCCTGCATTGGCAGGCGGATTCTTAACGACTGCGCCACCAGGGAAGTCCTCTCAGTTACCTTTTTAAACCGTATTTTTATTCTTTATCATACCTTTTTTTCAAATAATGGAAGGAGCAAGCAGGAGTTACACAAAAAGGCTTTCTTCTCTCACCTTAGTTGTGCTCTCTCTTCAATGAATTCCTAGGTCAGTTTGGGTTGACTTTCCTCAATACTGGAGAATTCTCTAAAGACTACAAAACCACTTTAAGCATATACATTTAATAAAAGTATTTAATATCCTTTATTATCAATAAAGGTGCATATTTTAAAATCTTTGGAACCCAAGAAATATATAACTACTAGAATTGAGGCAAAATGTGTCAAAAGCTGGCCATGAGCTTAGAGAATGGCAGAAAGAAGGTTATATACAGAAAAAGGCTCTGAAGTCAATGTTTCTCCTTACCCTTAACATGAAAGTAAACTGTGGAAACATTATGAGAAAGCAAGGAATCAGTTCAGAAACTAGGTTGCTGGTAGCACTTTTAAACTACTTGCCTTCAAATCTGCTGACAGAGATAAAAATGGCTTGCCTCCCTTCCAAGCAGGATAAGGATTATTTATCTCGAAATCCTCCCTTCCCTCAATATGGAGAGGAAAATAAACTGGCTGGAGCAAGGGTTATTCCAAATAAGATTTTAAAAATAATGTCAGCTGAATCCTGGTAAACAATTCTTTTAAAATATCAGATCCTATATTTGGAGACTCAGGATGGCTACAGAATACAGCAGTGCAAAAGAGCAGAATTCCCTGGTGGTTCAGTGGTTAGGACTCCACACTTTCACTGCTGAGGGCCTAGGTTCGATCCCTGGTCAAGGAACTAAGATCCCACGAGACACACGGCATGGCCAAAAATAAATAAATTAATTAATTAATTAATTAACTAATTTTAAAAAAAACCTCTAACCATTTTGATTTGGTTCTCTGTTAAGTGAGCTATTAAAGTTTTCAACATATAGATTTACCCTATCAAGGTACAAATGATACACTTAGATGGCAGGTCTATGAGGACCATCTGAAGCTACTGAGAACTGACAAAAGCATTGTCTAAGGATCACACTTTCAGAGATTGCTATACCAATTTCAAATGGCCAAATCAGGAGTCTGTAGTTAACAATACTGTTTTACCATTTTCCTTTAACAGACTTTTTATTTAGTGCCTTCAGAATAGCTACAAAAACACTGCTTTAGTTGGGGACTTCCCTGGTGGCACAGTAGTTAAGAATCTACCTGCCAATGCAGGGGACACAGGTTCGATCCCTGGTACAGGAAGATCCCACATGACACAGAGCAACTAAGCCCGTGCGCCACAACTACTGAGCCTGCGCTCTAGAGCCTGCAAGCCATGACTACTGAAGCCCGTGCCCCGCAACAAAGACAAGCCACCACTATGAGAAGCCCGTGCACCGCAACAAAGAGTAGCCCCCGCTCACCGCAACCAGAGAAAGCCTGTGTGCAGCAGCAAAGACCCAACCCAGCCATAAATAAATAAATAAAATTTAAAAAACAGACAAACACTGCTTTGGTCAAGTGGTGATCTTGATTGTGAGTATAGAAATACAGTTCATCAGGACTGGAATTTTGTTTAGGTGTCAAAATCATTTTTCTAAGCATGAATTTGTCACACATGAATCATTCAACATTTCAATGTAGTGCATGAAAAAATATCTTATTTAGCCCGGGATTTTATATAACAGTACTATTTTTCTTTGATAAGCTTCTTCTTAGAGGATAGCCTATAAAACTTGTACAGAGTCTTCCAAGCAAGAAAATGAACAAAATTCTTGCAAATAAACAATGTGTTTGAGATACTTACTTTAATTTTCTCTGCTAAAGCTGATGTTATATGGATTTCTCTTTCTCCTTCATCATACATTTGAAAAATAAGGTTATGCATAATATCTCCTGCTATCCAATTAACCTCATCCTGATGTTTGATCTGGATTGCCTTTTGTCCTTCTACACTGAATATCTGTAATCTTGCAACATGGCTACTGGGAAGCAACTTAATAGTCTTCTCCACAGGTGCCACATCTTTACAACTCTAGGAAGAGAGGAAAACACAAATATATACTGAATGACATCTGTACTGAAAACACATTTTTTGGCTTTAATGGTGAATCTTCCATATTGCTTAAGAATTTATTTCCAATATTATGGGAGATCATCTTATATACTGTTAACATTCATAAATTTTCTCATTAAGAGGATACTACAGTATTAATAATTCCATATTTTATACCATCAAGTCATAAATAGTGACAGGGGCCACATTCTTAAAACCAAAAACTAGCATATTTGGACTTAAAAGAACTTCCTTCCCCTTTATTTGTAAATTTACTTAAAAGTGTTGCAAACCTGTGAAATTTTAATCATATGACACAGATTTGGTGACCAGCATTTATTAATAAAAATAAAGGTGTAATAAATTAAGAATTTTCCATAAATTAAAGATAAATATTGCCATGAAATATGTTATTTAATGAGCTTCTAGAGCTTTTTCAATTCATTTTACATTGGGGTGAGTGGACAGAGTTGCTTGTAGCTAGATGAGGACTCTAGATGCCCCTAAAGGTTGAGCTGGCATATTTATAATTTGTTATGGGCACATCAGTGTTCCAAAGATCAGTAAAGATGAGCTTGTGTGCTACATAAATTGATTTTAGGCACACAAAATTAAAACACTACGTAATTATTTCAGAATCTAGGTATAGTGCATTCCACAGGATACAAAAAATTCATATAAGTCTAAGCTTAAAATACCTCTACAATCCTACTTCACTCATGTCTCCTTCCTCATCCAGTTGCAGTCATTTTACTGAAGCCCATTCACATGAACAATGACATATTCAAAATTCCTACCTCACAGAGTATCAGGCAAATAATCCATCCCCTATTATAAGCACATCTTATTTGCCTGGCTCAAACTTAAGAGTCACTATTTTTGGATAATATGTTCTAACTGCAGGTTACAAGATATACCTTGGTCTTTGTCTTAACTGACCAGGACTCTTGGTGTTCTGCCTGTTGCTGCTCTGTAGTATTTACATAATTATATGTAAATGCTCTCTTGCTCTCAAGCCCAGATTTCTCCCTAACTCCAAGTCTTTTTCCTGAATCTCCTGATCTTTTGCAAGATGGTATGCTCAAAAATATGTTGCCCACATTATTGTAAAAAGGAAATGCATAACAAATATTTGAAGATTATCAAATACAACCAGCTTCAAAAGAAAATAATTAGAATAAAGTCAAATCATTTCATTCTAATGTAAAAAAATAAAAGCTTTTACCCTTTTGAGGCTCAAGATATGTTAGCTGATATATACTTAGTAGGAAAAACATTGGTTAATCAACTGATCAGGTAATTTATCATCTACTAACCGTATCAATTATGAAGAAATCACATTTAGGTATTTTACTTGTATAAGTATCTGTTATCCCATTTAGCAATCTTAGGAAACCAAATGCTTATATCAACTGCCTGTCCTTCTCTAGGCTGGTTTCACCTTCAGCCATGATGTATATCCAATAACCAGTATCCTACTGGCACATTAACACAGCAATCTCTTTATAGGAAAACACTACTGAAAAACCATGTATTTATTTTGTTAATTATACACACATATTAAATGCTCAGATATCCTTCCTTCAGTGGTGGTTCCATAGGGACATTTACCAAACTTTCTAACAAACAAGTGTAAACTGTAAAAAATAAGAGAATAAAATAAAACTGATAATTGTCACATTTTAATATAGGAAAAAATAAATTTTAGGAACATGTAATCAATAATAGCTATAGATATTATAAAAGGTTTGATCAAGAAAATTACTAATATTTGATACAAAATGTTATTTACTATAACATTTCATTTTTGCCTTTTTTTCCTTCTGGCTAAAAGAATCACAAATATATCTCATTTGAAAAAGTCAAACAACTTTACATAAAATATTATAAAGCTGTGAAAGAATATTTGTCTAAAGACTCAATATAATACCAATGAATAACAGTAACAACTTACAGGTATTTCAATTTTTGCTTTAAGCGTCTGGTCTTTTTTGATATTCTGAACTTGAATTGCTGGTCCTGACAAAATACTGGTTCCAGAACTACTGCAATCCACAACATAGAGTGGAAGGTTTGGAGCACCTGAAAACTATTGGAAGCATACAAAATAATTTAAGACCCCAATCAAATGTAACTTATTATTCAATAACTGTTATTTAAATTTTCAAACAATTTAGTACAGCTATTTCCGGCTATAAATTAGAAAACTATAAATATAATTCACTAATATACTAGACAATTTCTGAATGAAAAGAGTAAGTTTCTACAATTCTAGGTAAAATTTGTTGATTTTGGAAGAAAAACCAACTTCCTCAACCATTATTCTTTCTTTTTTTAACTCCACCTATTTGGGTTTTCCTTTCCTTTTTGTGCTCTTTTACTCATATTCATTTATCCATCCATCCCCAATCCTAAAGGATATTTCCATCATCCTACTCATAAATTAAATACTTCATCTGAAATGAGGAGGATGGACTAAGGAAGGAGAGGGGAGGAATCTGTAGTCCAATACTTGGCACAGCTGGTATCATTACTGGCTTAGGGATGCTGAAAACTATTGACAATGAGATAGCCCAAAAATTTCTCCATGGAATAATCATTACACAATCTAGATATAATATAAGGCTTACTATGAAGGAGCCAAAAGATATAGTGATTTAGTGATTTCCATTTAGTACCACGGGACTCAAAATCTACATATTCTTATCTTATAACAGCTTACCTTACAATGAACAATCAATTTTGGTTGTGCTGTTATATTGTCTGATTCATCCAAAACTTCTACCTGAAATGGGAAAGCTGTTCCATTTTCTATAACTAAAATTTCAGAATCAGGTTTCACTTTCAATCGATGAGGGGGACCTACCAGAAAATTATATAATAAAATAGAGATTCAAGTTTCTAAAACTGAAATGTTAAAACAGCAAAAGAAACAGCTTTTTAACATTTCAAGTTTTAATATCTTTTAAATAATGCCAAGAGAGAAAAAAGAAATATCCATGTTTAATCATTTCTATCCCCCAAATGCATATATTCTATACATCACGAGAGTGGTCTCAATTATATTAAAATGTTTGATGTCTAGACTTAGTTTTATGTAACAAGCTAAGACACGGTGATAACTCATGTTAGAAATCACCCAAACATGTGAAATACTAAAAAGATCCTGGAAAAAAGTATTCAAGAATAAAAATAAAAGTTTATTAAACTACTTTTTTATTTACTACTTTTAACTTTACACAATGAGACTGATTTCTCAGGCACACTACATACCTGTCTCAGGTAATTTTGTTCAAAGGATCAGTTCATATAATGACATAACCATATAACTTACTTGTTAGACTGCCCACAACACTTTGATATCCTAAGCAAGCTGCACCACAAGTTTCCTCTAAACTAATAAAAGAGGGTTTATACTTCTGCAGCAATATGACCTGATGTGCCCTATAAACACTGATATTTTAAAATATAATTTATGCTAAATAATGGGAACACAAGTTTACAAAGAACAGTTATACCAAAGAACAGTGTTTTTACCATATGCCAACTCTGTTCTCAGAATCCTTACAATGATCTTGATCAAGAAGGTAATATTATTATCCCCATTTTATGGATGAGGAAACTGGGACCCAGAGAGATTAAGTATTCTGTCCAGGTCACATGGCTACTAAATGGCAGACTCAGGTTAGATCCTAATTTTGTAATTTGAAACCTCTTGACCATTATCACTACACAGTCCCACTTCCTGCTTTACCACCTTCACTCTCAAATTCTAAAAAAATATTAGAACTATCTGGTTAATAAGAATTTCCTTTGAGTAGATTTGAGTAATCCATACGTTTTAGCTAACCTCTTAAAATAAAAGTATTGTAAGTAAGTATTAACACGTAACAATTTTTTTCTTATACTTCTACCAATGGGCCAATCTTTACTTCTAAATCAATTCATGTCTCAGGGAAAGCTCAAACTACACGAATTTGTGAAAGGAAATAGCTATTTTGTTTCTTTTCATTAAAACCAGTACAAAAGGTCATATATGGACAAAGATATGATCACAGTATTATTAATATTAGAGCTAAAACTTTCATAACAAGTCCTGATCTAGGTGTTGTACAGCATATGCACTTCTCACTCTGCACAGTACTGTGTTAATGAGAACTCATGGATACTGGAAGTGTATCCTCCACTCAGTTACCACCGAAACCATGCAAAGTAAGGGCTGCCCATATTAACTCATTTAATCCTCACAAAAACCCTGTGAATTACGTACTATCTCATTTTACACATGAGAAAACCGAGGCACAGAACAAGTGTACCTCACTGGTAAGTGTCAGAGCTTAGATTCAAACGCAGAAGGGCCGATGCCAGAATATACTCTTTGAACCTCCACAACAGACTGATTCTCAAATTAGCTGGCTTTTTCTGCCCTAACTTTACTGAAACTTCATTTACGAGTTGATAAATCATTATTCAAATTAACAACATAAAAGCATAAGAAACTTTTCTTCTTAAAATATTAAATATTTAGTTATATCAGAAAAAGGACAGATCCAGTTCTAACATAAGTCTAATTAGTATATCCTTAAGAACAGTTCCCCAATATAGTTTCAATATTCACATTTTTCTCCCAAGATTATTTTTAGAACTTCACTCAAGTCTTTCTAAACGTTTTCCTGTCTTTTACTTTTATTTTTTTTGCGGAATGCAGGCCTCTCACTGTTGTGGCCTCTCCCATTGCGGAGCACAGGCTCCAGACGCGCAGGCTCAGCGGCCATGGCTCAGGAGCCCAGCCGCTCCGCGGCATGTGGGATCTTCCCAGACCAGGGCACGAACCCGTGTCCCCTGCATTGGCAGGCGGTCTCTCAACCACTGCGCCACCAGGGAAGCCCTGTCTTTTATTTTTAACTGGTCATTTCTGTTAGCACTATGTTTGTCATTCAAATGTATTTTCAAGATTTGTACCATAACCAAACCAAAAAACACTTCACCTTTTTAAGTGTCATTATATTTTATCATAAGAATATTATTTAAAAGGTAATTAGGAATATTTCTTAAAGTAATATTACCTGGCAGTAATCTAATTTTCAGAATCTGTGAGTCTTCTTTTAAACCCGGAAGAATAACCTTCAGATTAAAATTCTGTTGAAAAAATTATTTTAATTAAATTCAAGTCCTAAATAAATACTTAAGTAATTTACTACCTCAATTCTGATTTAGTTTTTGCTTTTCATTTTCATACCATTATAGAAATCTACTCAGCAAATTTATATTGACTAAAATTATCATATATATGTATGAAAGAGATGCAGGTGAAAAAACTGATTTATATTGTTTCTTTATAGATAATAACTATCTTTGAATTCAAAAGGCATAATAACCTCTGAATAATTATCAGAATTAGGATGGGCACTATAAAAAATGTGGAAAGTGGTGAAATGGAAAGAACCCAATATCTAGACATATCTAAATACAATGCAGTGTTCTAGATTAGATCCTGGAATAGAAAAATAATCGTGGAAAAACTGGGGAAATGTTAAAGCCCAGAGTTTTGTTAACAGTATTATATCAATGTTAACTTCTTGGTTTGGATAAATATATAATAGTTGTATAAGATGTTAGTAGAGGAAGCTGGGTGAAGAGTATATGTGAACTCTCTATACCATCTCTGAAACTCTTCTGTAAAACATAATTATTTCAAAATAAGAAGGTTTTTAAAATCTAGAAATCTTTTTAGCAAGTTTATCTTACTAAAGTCAAATTTTCCATGCATTTCAAGTTCTTTTTCCAGAAAAAGCTTAATTCAGAAAGATGTACAGAACTTGCTCTTTAATTTGATTAGGTTATACAATGCAGTATAGTATACAGTACTTAAACTCACATGCTCTATTTTAAACATTATTTTGATAGGGAAAATTTTTAAAATATATATTGAAGGTAATGATACAATGGAAAAAAAGTAACATAATACTTAAGTTACAAGCCACAGCGTTCACATTAGTCATATTAATCTATTAGCTACTTTACATACTTAACTGAAAAATTACCTTATTGGAGTTTGTCTTTACTATCTCTAACCTTATTCCTCCCAAAACACTTCCCTTATCCAAATACCAAACCCAATACTTTTACAGAAGTGAGCTAAAGTTTCTCATATTTTTGTTCCTATTCTAAGAAAAACATTGAAAAATGGAAAAACTTACAGAGAAAAAAGAAGCAACATAGTACTAGATAACTGTTTTAAATGGCTTTGAATGCAAAAAGACTGGAATGAAAATAAAGACAGTTGAAAATATTTAATTTATAAACGTTTAACAAACAACAGCAGCAAATATGCTGGTCTTCTCAGAGATGTAAATGGTAATGGTATGTCGGATGACATGATCCTGATTAATTCCTAAGAACCTGACATTACTGTCATCTTGTCACAAAAACAAGTTATTCAATTTTGAATTTCCAATTTCATTTTTACCATATAAGGAATAACATGCATTATAACATGTATGTACAATGCTTACCTTGCCTTGACAAGAGTTTACAGGGCCCTTAGCTGTAACACCTCGAATGACACAATTTGGGTCATTGGTTATTTCTTCATAATGTAAAGATAAACCACTGGAAAAAATAAATTATTTTTTAACTTTCCCTCCATTACCTACAAATAAGCTGCAAATGTTCTTTTCTCTTTTCTTTCTTTTTTTTTTCCTACCTGTGCCACATGGCTTGCAGGATCTTAGTTCCCTGACCAGGGATTGAACCCGGGCCCTCAGCAGTGAGAACACGAAGTCCTAACCACTGGACTGCCAGGGAATTCCCACTGCAAATGTGTTTGTCTTCTCATATGACATTCTCATTTTTAATTCATTTTTCTAATAAAATTGTATTTTTTTAAAAGAGAGAAATAAATGAACAGAAGCAAATTCCCATGAGATTTTTACAAAGAAAAATGATCCAACAAGTATTAATAAGTGATACCATTCGTGCAGTGAGTAAAGATACAAGGTAGGAAACAATGAAATGCTAGACCATGTATACAGGCCAAAGAAAATGAAACCATCCAAATCGGTCAGGCTTAGGGATGTCTTCAGACTTTGCCCTGGATTCTTTCAAATCCTTCACCCACAGGGATTTTAGAGATTTTCTGGCACCTATTAAACTGAATGGCAATTTTAGATAAAGTCCAAATAATTAAGTGCAGCCTTGTGCTAATGTAACCTTGCTAGAATGTATACTGAGACCCTCTAATCTACTACCATGAGTAATGTGATTCCTAAACCACCTTTGACCACCTGTAGATCCTTACAGTGTCAACATTTCACTCTGTAAGGGATAAGGTGATAAAAAAGGAGGAAAGATATACCATGATGGAGAAAAGACCTAATTTTTCTGAAGAATGAAATTAAATATTTAGATATTCTCTGAATAAACTGTAAAAATTAAATAACATGGCTTGTTTGAAAAAAGCTGTAAAGAGGCATGTAAGGTAAAATAAACTCCCTGAGAAAGATGGACATTGACCATAGACATCTACTTTCACTACCTCTTAAAGCCTCACTAATATAAGAACGAAGGGATTCCTTTTATTTACTTTTAAAGGCAAAGATATGGGATGTATGGAAGAAGAGACAAGGACAATAGAACTTACCTGCTAGAAAAAAGGATAGACAAGTGGCAAATGACCTAGTATCGTCCCAAGAAAACTGAACTGTGAAACAGCAATGGAAGAAGCTCAAAACCAATATATACCACAGAATTCCCAGGTACCATTAAGGAACTGGTGTTACTAGGTACCCCCAGAAGCAGGGCCAAAAGAGAAAGGCCAAAAAAAAAAACGTGGCGGGGGAGTTGATTAAAATTTCAATCCCCATATCTCCCCTCTCTACCTCTGGCAGATGACTGGAAAATTATTCTCTGAAAAGGTTTAAACAGAGAATCTGTGAACCTGGGCACAAAAAGTAAGTCGCAGGAAAGGGTAAAATACTAAAAAGAATAGAAGGGTAATCCTGAACGGACTGCATACGGATACTGAGACCTTTTCATTCCCATTCCTACCCTAGTCTTGCTCCTGGACTGGCTAGGAACCTGGACAGCCAAATTATTCCCCTCCAGGCAAGAGACTAAAGATTGTTCTTTGAGCAAACTACCCAGCCCAAGAAAAAGACCTCAAGATACAACAGGATTTCCCCCAACAAAATGTTACAGACAGATCATCCTGTAGTGGAGTTCACACTCAACAGCCTCTCCCAAACTCTCAGGATCTCCTATGTGCATTTTAGTTCTCCATCAGATATAAATGCAGATGACCAAAGATTAACCAGATATATGAAGAAAGAGATCAAAATCCAACAAACAAAAAGCAACTAACTTGGAGACAATAAAGATTATCAGTGTAGGTAACTTTTTTTTTTTAAACTACCATTTATTTATCAGCAAAAAAAAAAAAAAAAAAAGTATTACATTCATAAAACAAGAACAGAATCTACCAAAGAACATTCGGAGAACCAGGAAGAACACCTGGAAATTAAAAATACAGCAAAAGGAAAAACTCAATGGAAAGATATAAACATAAAATTGAGAAAGTCTGTCCAAAAGTAAAACAAAAACACAGAAAGATTAAGAAAAATGGAAAAATTAGGAAAATCAGAGAACCAGTCCCAAAGGTACATCATCAAATAAATAAGGATCCCCCCTCAAAAAAAGAGAAAACCGTGATGATGGAAGGTAGAAAATGAAGTACTTCAAATAATGAAGAGACCTATACAAAGATGCACCATTATAAAATTTTGCCCTGTTGAGAATTAAAAGTGGGTCCCTATAAGCTTCCAGACAGAATACGCAGGAAACATAAAAAGGAAAATTAATCAGAACAAGTTTAAATTTATCAGTAAGAGCAGAAGCTAAAAGGCAAAAATGGAGCAATGTTTTTATAATTTCGATGGAAAGTAGTGTCCAACTTTCAATTCAATCAATCAAGTAGAATAGAGACATTTTGAGAGCAATAATTTTATCTTACATGTAAATCCTTTCTTAGGAAACTAGTGAATAATGTACTCCAGCAGAAGGTGAGGGACAAGGGATTCTTTCAAAATTGGACACCCAGGGAAGGTTAAATGCTAAATAAAATAAGCTACTTAACAATCTCACAAATTCAGGAATGTTTCCTCAAGGACCTGAGAGCCAACTCTACGAAATTTAATCATCAATAAAGGTAAACCCCTATCTCCCAGTTTCCTGGGTCTAACTTCTGATCAACTGACTCCAAATTGCAAACTCTACTCCCAGTCATAAAGATACTTAGCAATTTTTCTTGAAAACATGAATGTGATAGATTATATTCACTTACCCATGTAACAGAGTAAGAGTTCCTTCCTTGCAATCTCTATCAGATTGTGATGAGAATCACATTCTGGTTTACTGATTATTCAATCATAAAATTGTTTTCTTTCTCTTCTACCTTTGTGAAGAAGTTTTCTAGCTTGACAGTAGGTTTTGTTTTTACTATATTTCCCCAACACAAAAGACAAAGGGAATTCCCAGGATGAAGGTGAAGGAAGATCACAGAAGGACAAAAGTAACAAGTGTAAGAACTGATCCAGACCAGAGCACATGGCAAAGTTCCAAGAAAGATGTCTACAAGAGTATGAAACAGGGACTTCGCTAGTGGTGCAGTGATTGAGAATCCGCCTGCCAATGCAGGGGACATGGGTTCGAGCCCTGGTCTGCAAAGATCCCACATGTCACAGAGCAACTAAGCCCATGAGCCACAACTACTGAGCCTGTGTACCACAACTACTGAAGCCCGCGTGCCTAGAGCCCATACTCCACAACAAGAGAAGCCACCACAATAAGAAGCCCACACACTGCAACGAAGAGTAGCCCCCACTCGCCGCAACTAGAGAAAGCTCACATGTAGCAATGAAGACCCAATGCAGCCAGAAATAAACAGAGAAAAAAATATGAAACTGATAGGTTATCTATGTACCAAGCATCTTGAGAAGAGACCAGGCAACTGGCAGAGTTACTTAGCAAAGAAAAGAAGAACAACAGTTGTGCAATGAAGAAAGTAATTAGCACTTACATAATCATAATAAAGCAAGCACTAAATACTGATCAAGCCAGAATACAACTTTATTGAAGAATGTGGGAATAGGAAGAAGGTTTATTTGTAATGTAAGTGGCAACAAGAGAGTGTGTCCTCATCCTCCATAAGAGATAATGCTTAAAACTGAAGAATCAAGAAGTAACAATATAAAAGTTACTTATTAGATATGTGCAATAGGTACCAAAACATTCAAGTAAGAAAGCTGAAAGTGGTTCTGAGAAGTCGATTGTGGGTGGGGTGGAGAGGGCAGAGGAACTACTCTTTTTTTATATAAGCCTCATCCAACTATTTGATTCTTTAGGCTATATGTGTGAATGATTTTTTGTTTAATTTAGTTAACGCTGAGAAAAAAACAAACAAACAAATTTACTGACGGTAAATTCACACAGCCAGGCCACCAAGATTTTTTTTTTAAGCCCCAAATCTTAATTACCAGTATGTATGTGTGATAGAGACTTTGTGTGTAAGAATGTCCTATCAAGGATAAGAAGGAAGTTATAATTGAAAACAGGGGTCAACTAATGCACAAATATTTTCCATTTGTGACTAGACATTACTTTTAGTGTTTTTTATTAAGCACATAGATACTTAAGTATACAACTCTTCCATTATGGTTTAATATTCAAATGAATATAATATGTCAAAATCACTTTTTGCACAAGAACCACGTTTTGCAACTTTAGAGAACATTTAGAAAAACTCATTTTCAATATTTTTTGTAACTCTGTTTTGTTTTTCAGGAACTTAACCATGGTATAAATCTGGACACTAAACTAGTCTGTGAGCTTCTAGAAGGCAAATACTATGCTCTTATTCATTTCTATATCTCCAGCTGGCAAATGCCTGGAATACAGTACATAGTCAAATGATTAAAAGAGTAAACAATTACACCAACAGGGGAAAAAAGTACACGGCGATAGCAAAAGCATACATTAAAACGTGGGCCTAGGGACTTCCCCGGCAGTCTAGTGGTTAAAACTGCGTTCCCGCTCCAGGGGGCATGGGGTTCAATCCCTGCTTAAGGTATGGTCCTGCATGCCTTGCAGCGCGGCCAAAAAATAAAAACTGTCTCCAAAAATGACAAATATGGCAGAAATTTGAAAAACAAGAATTCTTCCTAGGCACCTCAAAAAAAAGTAATGGAAAACAATGAACACCCTCAATTATATATAACTGGACACATTGTTTTTCAAGGCTATTTTTTAATATAAGCCAATCATGTCACTCTATAGAGCTATTAAGTAAAGGCAAATTCTAAAGAAGGACCAAATTTCCATGGAAAGTGTAAACTTTATTGCTATGGTTTTAAAAGCAAACCAAAATAAATTTTATTAGCAGGTTAAAAACCTACCACTAGGTAACCACTAAGTTTAAATGGCCATAATTTCTAAGCAAACAACAAAATAAACATGGTATGGTTTATAGAATTGCCAGGAGAAGTCATATCATACTTGCAAAAAGAAATGGACTAAGACAGAACTATATCAGTCTCACCCAAACAACTGTAACAGTAAATTCAGTCAAAACAAACTTTACTGAGGTAATGTATGTATGACACTACAGCCACAGAGAATAGACTGGGACTAAACAAATCCCCCAGACATCATAAAATATCCACTAAGCATTTTAAATAATAAATCTGAAGTTAACCGAACTTAAATAATTTAAGCTAAAAAAAGAAAAAAGTGAATACTTAGCAAATATGAAAACTCAGATTACCTTGCCTCAAAAACTGGCTGAATATCAGTTGATAGTTGACTAGTATGACCAAATTCATCCTGAAACTCCAGAGGGATATTGAATGGGACTCCAACACGAAAAGGAGGATCCAAAAGACCAAATGAAAATTTCTCTGGTTTACCCTCTTAATAAAAAAAAATAAACATGAAAAGAAAATTCATCAGTCAGAAGATTCATTGTAGGTAGAAACATCCATTATATACATGGAAGATTAGATTACAATAAAGATGGCATTTTAAATCTGTGCAAAGTTTATATAAATTATATCTGTAATCCACCTGTGAAAATAATAAAGTTAGAACTTTATCTCACACCATGTATAAAAGTCTAGAGATAGAGATAAATGTGTTTTTAAACTATGAAATTTTCAAATATAATAAAGGAATATGTTTACAATTTTATCATAGGAAAAACTAAGGCAAAACACAATACTCAATAGCTATACAATGGTGTATTTGATAAAGTTTAAAATATTTTATTAGATACAAAGTTAACAGAGAAGCTCTATATGAGAAAATACTTGCAACATATGCAATAAAGGATTAAAATCCACAATACATTAAAACTTCCTATAAAGATAGTAGTTTCAAGTCATCCCCTGGGAAATTATTAGAAATGCCAATTCGAGGGCTCACATCATCCTACTGAGTCAGAAACTCCAGGAGTGAGGCCCACCAGTCTGCATTTTAATAAGCCCAGCAGGTGGTTCAGGTAAAACTTAAATTTGAGAACTACAGCTTTACACTATTAAAACAGGCATAGTAGGCACTTCCCTGGTGGCGCACTGGTTAAGAATCCGCCTGCCAATGCAGGGGACACGGGTTTGATCCATGGTCTGGGAAGATCCCACATGCCGCAGAGCAACTAAGCCCACCCATGCACCACAACTACTGAGCCTGCACTCTAGAGCCTGTGAGCCATGACTGCTGAGTCCAAGTGCCGCAACTACTGAAACCGGCACGCCTAGAGCCCATGCTCCACAATAAGAGAAGCAACTGCAGGGAGAAGCCCGCGCACCACAATGAAGAGTAGCCCTCGCTCCCTGCAACTAGAGAAAGCCCATGCGCAGCAGCAGCAAAGACCCAGCACAGCCAAAAGTAAATAAAATAAATTTTAAAAAATTAAAAATAAAATGAAATAGGCATAGTAAAGGAACAGACTTTCACAGATGACCATGTCCAATAAAGGCTAGAAGAGGTACACAACCTAATAATTAAATAATTTAACCACCAACTAGGCTAAATATTACAATATAGGTTAGCCAGGAATGAGCATAGGGAAACAGGAACTCTCAGTCTGTTGATGAGGGTACAAAACCTTTTGGGAGGGCAACCTGACAGTAAATATGTATAAAATGTTAAAGCACACACATTGCAGCTTGGCAATTCCACTTCTTCGTATCCACTCTAGAGATATTCAAGCACTTGTACACAAAGCATCATAATTTTTTTCCGTATAGAAATGTGATTTGTAACAGGCCAAAACTTGGAAACACCTGAAACGTTCATCAAAGAAAACTGCTAAACTACAGCATGTCCATACTGTAGAATGTTCCAGAGGTGTATTTAAAGAACATGATAGATCTGTATATACAAAAAGGAACACTCCCCAAGGTGGTTGTCTGATTAGAGAAGGCAAGATAATCACAGGCACTTAAATCAGCTAAAACCCCATAAAAATGTGGCACTACAGAGATTTTTTTTTAAAGAGGCCTAAACCTACAAAAACAATGAACAAGAAAAAAGACAACAGTAACAGAATTTGAAAGCTGGAGAATATATGGGCAAGTATAACTGACTTAGCAGACAGACTCAAGAAATCAAATCCTCAACCATCAACTAAGCAAGCAGGGAGCCAATTTAATTCACACTATGTAACACTCAAAAGTCTCAAGAATGGCTCTATCAAGTAGGAGTGAAATTGAAATAAAAAAGGAAGACTCGTTCAAGTTTGTTTGAGAAACAGTTCCTCAGATCCCCACCCCTCAACACACAGAGCCAGTCAACTGCCTTCCTCATCTTCAGCAATATCTGGAAGGTTTCTTCCCCAGGGAAGGTTAAGAGTTGGTCCAAGGGAGTAAGGGACACAGCACTACTGAAAGCATTACAGTTTACTGAAAATAGGAAAATCAAGTGAAAGATCAATACTGAACATGAGCAATCCCACTACTGAGCACATACCCTGAGTAAACCATAATTCAAAAAGAGTCACATACCACAATGTTCACTGCAGCTCTATTTACAATAGCCAGGACATGGAAGCAACCTAAGTGTCCATCGACAGATGAATGGATAAAGAAGATGTGTACATATATTCAATGGAATATTACTCAGCCATAAAAAGAAATGAAATTGAGTTATTTGTAGTGAGGTGGATTGACCTAGAGTCTGTCATACAGAGTGAAGTAAGTCAGAAAGAGAAAAACAAATACCGTATGCTAACACATATATATGGAATCTTAAAAAAAAAAAAGGTTCTGAAGAAGCTAGGGGCAGGACAGGAATAAAGACACAGACATAGAGAATGGACTTGAGTACATGGGGAGAGGGAAGGGTAAGCTGGGACAAAGTGAGAGAGTGGCATGGACATATATACACTACCAAATGTAAAAGAGGTAGCTAGTGGGAAGCAGCCACATAGCACAGGGAGATCAGCTCAGTGCTTTGTGTCCACCTAAACGGGTGGGATAGGGAGGGTGGGAGGGAGACGCAAGAGGGAGGAGGTATGAGGATATATGTATACGTACAGCTGATTCACTCTGTTATACAGCAGAAACTAACACACCACTGTAAAGCAATTATACTCCAATAAACATGTTAAAAAAATAAATACTGAATATGAAACCTCTAACAGTCTTCCCTAGCTTGGCTCCCCAAATGCTGGCATCCAGGTGTTTACACTCCACTCTGGGGAATCTGAACAGCCAAAGAGAAAAAAACCTAAAATTCTCTTATCATAATCTCCCCAAATAATATAAACACTCTCGACTGTTCTATTCTTAACTGTGTGCAAATAACTAGTAATGTAAGAGAGCATCTAACAGGAAGGACCCAGAGTAGATGTGAAAAAAAGCAACATGGAGGAAACAAGCTATGAATAAAGTTTGAAAGCGTCAAGAAAAAATGCCACTATTATTAATAGCCTCAGAGAATTAATAAAGATACTGAATCCATGAAGTCAGAGAAAATACTTTGAAAAGGGAATAACCAGAGAATATTTCAGAAACTAAAAAAATTATAGCAGAAAGGAAAAATTCAATAGAAAGTGTCGAACATCTTGTTAAAGAAGTCTCTTGTAAAGTACAGAAATAAAACCAAGAGATGTAAAGCAGAAAAAGCAGTATTAGTACACCAGTCAAGAGGTCCAATGTCTTAACACTAGATGTTGTAGAAAGAAAAAACAGAGTAGAAATCAAAGTAACTCAAGAAAAATCCCTAGAATTTAAAATTTCAGAAATTGGGACCCCCCCCCAAAAAAATTATCCAAACTTCTGGGGATTGCAGAAGAGGGAGGATAGGGGCGGTTGGACTGGGAGTGGAGGGTGTTTAACATGCAAAAGTTAGGAATCAGAATAACTTTAGACTCTACCAGTAACAAGGGAAGCTAGAAAACAATGATGCTTTCAAAAGTTTATAAGGGGGGCTTCCCTGGTGGCGCAGTGGTTGAGAGTCCGCCTGCCGATGCAGGGGACACAGGTTCGTGCCCCGGTCTGGGAAGATCCCGCATGCCGCGGAGCGGCTGGGCCCGTGAGCCGTGGCCGCTGGGCCTGCGCGTCCAGAGCCTGTGCGCCGCAACGGGAGAGGCCACAATAGTGAGAGGCCCGCGTACCGCAAAAAAAAATAAAAAGTTTATAAGGAATATGATTATCAAGCAGAATTATAAAGCCACTCTAAGACCAAGATGGTTATACAATTGGTCAAACATCTTTTATTAAATTACCTGTTTTCCTCTTGATTTAAAATGCCACCTTTAGCATATAGAGTTACATATTGGTGTTTTGCTTACCTTTGACAGAAAATTTAATTGCTTTAGATGGTAGTGGTCTTCCTGCATAAGTGTCCGCATTACTTTCATTCAGTACAACTTGCAATTTCAATGTATAATTCCCCAACTTTTGAATATTTTCTGGACAAATTAAGAAGAAATTAAAATTCAAGTAAATGTAATACTGATAGAATTTTTAACAGTCAGAATAGTAACTCACCCATTTTTTTAAACCAGTAAGGCCATTTTCCTCCATGTTGACTAATATGTGAAATGATTTCTTTATTTCCATTTGGAGCTTAATAAAAGAAAAAAAATTTATATTTTGAGAAATTAAATATAGAACATGAATAAGAAATGTCACACTGGCATCAAATGTCTACCTGCTATATATTTTTTAAGGTAATTTTGGAACCTCGAAAAATCTAAAGCTATCCTATTCAAGTCAATAGCATAATGAAAATTTACTCATTCAGCTGATCAAAATTCCTTTATTTCAATTCTTAAAAATGTATCTGTAAATAAACTTAACTGGCACAAACAAAAGAATATAATTTTCTTTTGATATTGAAAATCATTTCTTTAAAAGTTTTCAAGAGGAAAATAGCATACTTTATTTACATAGAGTAATCTCTAAGACCTAGTGCTCTATTAAGAGAAAAATGCAACACCTAAAGTAGAAGAAAGAAAACAAAAAGAAGGATGATATCACTTCTCTGAAATATTCCTTGTTATTTATTTTTGACTTTGGAATTACATGACTTAAAATATTCACAAAATAGAATTAAAATAAAGCAATTCATAAGCAAAACCAAAATGTAGGTAGGCGATATGACCATGTTAAAAAATTTTTTTAAATTATTTCAACTGACTTCAACTTTAGAATATATAACTTTAAGGACAAATAGTGCTTCAAAGAAGTCAAATTTAATCTAATAGCACTATTAGTAATTTTATAAGTATCACTATTTTGAAACTATATTATAGGATAAAGCAGTAAGTTAATGTTAAGAATCAAGATTTTCAACATAAAAGAAATGAAATAAAAGAATAAAATCAAAGTGGTTAAATAAAAACTCAGAATATCAATATGAATTCATTTTTTTTCTTTTCCAAAAATATTCATGTTTAGCTATCAATCAAAAAAGCTTAGAAACAATTTCACCCAGTGGCCATGAGCAATCCTAACGCTCAGGCCTCTAAATGCCATTCCCCACTGAAAGGGGCTGGGACAAAGTTAGAGAGTAGCATGTACATATATACACTACCAAATGTAAAACTGATAGCTAGTGGGAAGCAGCTGCACAGCACAGGGAGATCAGCTCGGTGCTTTGTGACCACTTAGAGGGGTGGGATAAGGAGGGTGGGAGGGAGACACAAGAGGGAGGAGATATGGGGATATATGTATATGTATAGCTGATTTACTTTGTTATAAAGCAGAAACTAACACACCACTGTAAAGCAATTATACTCCAATAAAGATGGTAAAAAAAAAAAAAAAAAAGAGTAATGGGTGAATCGAAGTTTAGGGTAAACATGTACAAGAAGATTCTAGGATGTCTTGAGCCAGAAAGCAAGAAAGCTCAAATCAAAGACAAAAAGGGTCTTAGCAAGAGGACAGAGGAGCAAACATGAAGGCACATCAAAATCAAGGAAGCATGTCAAATCTATAAACCCCATACATTCAGAAAAACACATTTATGAAAATCAAAAAAAACAGTCTCTGAGCACCACAGTACTGTACCAATTCCTGACTGGTAATTTGCAATTAAAGAAAAAGGATTAAGCCTTTATACTGCCTTTCCTATAAAAGCTATGTTTCAGAGTAAACCAATGACCCTAACTGAAATTTATTACTAACAAATAAACTAGGAAGGATAATAAACTGGGATAATAAATTAGGAAGAAAGAAAAGAATGAGGGGATCACCATTTTGCATACCAAATAACTAAGCAAAAATTATTAATGGATGAAATCATTACATCACGGATGAAAGGAGAACTTTATAATCATATTAGCCAAGTGAATTCAATAATCCACTTTAGCAGCACTAGAAGTAGGACAATTAATTACAGTCATCAAATGCCTCTTGATGTAATACCCTAAGAAACACAGATTCGCTATGGAATATGGATTCTTGCTTTGGGGGGAAAAAATGGTGAACCTAAATCTGTTTAAGCTTTTGGGGTAATTTCCAGTCTTCAGGAAATAGAACAATGGAACAAGCTAAATGACATTCCAAAGAAACAAATATGTGAAACACTCTACAGTAAAGTGTACATTTAAAAAATAATTGAAATGGTAAATCTATTATATATACTTTAACAAAAAAAAAAATCTTCTAATTAAAAAAATATATATATATACAGGCAGACCTTAGAGATATTGCAGGTTTGGCTTCAGACCACCACAACAAAACAAGTATTGCAATAAAGCAAATCACATAAATTTTTTCGTTTCCCAGTGCATATAAAAGTTATGTTTATACTATACTGAAGTCTACTGAGTGTGCAAGAGCATTATTTCTTTAAAAAAATAAAATGTTCATATCTCAATTAAAAAGTACTTTATTGCTAAAAAATGCTAACCTTCATCTGAGCCTTCAGCAAGTCAGAGTAATAACATCAAATATCACTAATCACAGATCACCGTAACAAATATAATAATGAAAAAGTTTGAAATGTTGCCAGAATGACCAAAATGTGACAGAGACATTAAGTGAGCAAATATCATTGGGAAAATGGCATTAACAGACTTGCTCAACACAGAGTTTCCATAAACCTTCAATCTGTAGAAAATGCAGTATCTGCAAATGGCAATAAAGCAAAGCACAATTAAACGAGGTATGCCTGTGTGTATTTTTGTTTTTGTTTTTAAATAAGACAGAGGCAGGAGGATCAGAGTCACAGAGAGGCTGGAAGATGCTACACTGCTCGCTTTGAAGATGGAAGAAGGGGCCACAAGCCAAGGAATGTGGGTGGATTCTAGAAGTGGAAAAGGCGAGCCTTCCCTAGAACCTCCAGAAGGAACACTATCCTGCTGACACTTTGATTTTAGCACAGTGAAGTCCACCTGGGACGGATGACCTAGAGAACTGTAAGACAATAAACATATGTTGTTTTAAGCCATCAAAAAAAGTTGGAGAAATATAGAGTGTCACAGAGGCCAAAAATAAGAGTACTGCAGTAAAATTAGTCAAACTGTTCAATGCTGCTGAGGCTAGTAAGACATTTATACAATGAAAGTATACATTACCATTGACTAGTTTATAAGTGTTGGAAATAAACGCATAGTGAATAAAACATCTTTAAACATCTTTAAAATCCATGGACCAGACATGCAATATATAGTGATAGAACAATTACTGAAAATATAAATTGAAAATACTTTCAGGCAGTCAAGACAGAAACAGCAGACAAAGAAAACCGTAATTCAAAGAGTCATGTACCACAATGTTCACTGCAGCTGTATTTATTTACAATAGCCAGGACATGGAAGCAACCTAAGTGTCTATCGACAGATGAATGGATAAAGAAGATGTGGCACATATATACAATGGAATATTACTCAGCCATAAAAAGAAACGAAATTGAGTTATTTGTAGTGAGGTGGATGGACCCAGAGTCTGTCATACAGAGTGAAGTAATAAGTCAGAAAGAGAAAAACAAATACCGTATGCTAACACATATATATGGAATCTTAGAAGAAAAAAAAAAAGGTTCTGAAGAAGCTAGGAGCAGGACAAGAATAAAGACAGACATAGAGAATGGACTTGAGTACACGGGGAGGGGGAAGGGTAAGCTGGGATGAAGTGAGAGAGTGGCATGGACATATATACACTATCAAATGTAAAATAGCTAGCGGGAAGCCAGCCGCGTAGCACAGGGAGATCAGCTCGGTGCTTTGTGACCACCTAGAGGGGAGGGATAGGGAGGGTGGGAGGGAGGGAGACGCAAGAGGTAAGAGATATGGGAACATATGTATATGTATAGGTGATTCACTTTGTTATAAAGCAGAAACTAACACACCATTGTAAAGCAACTATACGCCAATAAAGATGTTAAAAAAAACGAAAAACAACAGACAAGAAAGTTAACAAACAAGGTGATTCAAGTTAGGAAAATACAAGATGAGCAATAATATGCAGTTCTTTTCCTTTACCAAAGAGTGGGCCAGGATTCTCATCTGAAACAAGTACTTCTGGCCCATAGGTTCAGAGACACGGTATTTTTGATTTAGAAGGGATCTTAAGGATTATCCCATCTAAATTCCTATTGTACAAACTACTACATGTATGCACATCATATCTTTATTTTAGCCCATAGCTACCTACATAGGAAAATTCAGAATAAAATGTTAAAAAAAAAAACCCTCAGAAAACTGATTTTTTTAACATGAATTATTCACACTTTTGAAACTCCTAACTTTAAACAAATGCACTATCTATCAGATTGCTAGCTCATAATTACACAAAGATATTAAAACATGTGTTATATATATAAGAACAACAATAAAGATCCAAATTAGTTTATATACTTACAGTGTAGTATAACTTTGAGCTCAACCAGGAGTTTCTTTGACCCTCCATGACTTGTTCCTGGAAGCTTTTGCATTGCTTCCCCCTTTTTATTCAATATTTCAATTCTTAATGCACCTATCAGTCCAAAATTAAAAATAAGAATGTCTGAGTTACACCCAAAGAATCTGATGAATCTGCTAGGTCTTCACACAGCACTTTAATTTTTCATGGTCTTTTACTATGAAATGTAAGATGTAAGAAAAGCATTTTTTCAGTATTTAAAAACAAACACACACACACAAAAAACCCAAAAACATACCAATGGGGGTTCCAGCAGGCCTAATCTCATTTGGCAATAATTCATCTCCTTCAGGCCAAGTTACTGACAATCTATCAGGGAGCCTATTATGAAACCAGCATATTAATTATTCATGAACTGTGTTAATTATGGTCTTATTTTTAAAAATAAAAGTTACTAGAAATTTTAATATTTATTTCTAATTTTTTTTGACAGGTTAAATCTGAAATCCTGTATGATTAATACTGTAAACATTTTCTTCTCCTCAACCACTGTTGTGGCTACAGAGTAAGACAAAATCTCCTGGTGTTAACAGCCAGGAACTGTGCTTTTTTTTTTGAGACTTTTCTATTCATTTATAGTACAAGCTACCTTTGGGAGACAGGATAAACTCTACAAATAAAAGAATTACCAGTGAGATTCAGTAGGATCGAAATGACTACATCATTAGCTACACAAGAGCCCAAACCGTTTTGTTTTTCGATTTCCTTTTACTTCTTTTGTACTAATCTTTACCTCTCAGCAGTTACTACCATTTTCTTCTAGCTGTAGGCCAAAGTTTTTTTTTTTCTTTAACAAACTTAATCATAGTGCTGATAACCGTGACACTGTAGATATAAGAGTTCCTCATTTTTCTATGAAATACAGGATTCTGTTTTTATAACAGAGAGCTCTCAGGTTTTTTTTAACAGCAAGAAGTTTGTCACAATACACACATCTAAGACTACAAGTGCCCAAATAGAAGAGCATAATGACATACTCAGTAACTGCTAAAAGGACAATTCCTCTTGATTTTTCTTGTTATTTTTTACCATGCATCTTGAAATATAAATTACCTTGCCATTTCATCTTCTACATATTTTTTCACAGCTTTCTCAGCAACTGTCCTATCCAGCTTTGCAATTGGCACAGTTTTTATTTCATCATACAGTGCCTGAGGTTCCTGAATAAATAAAAATTTATACCAACATTTCAAAAAAACTATTTAAATTTAGCTGCAACAAGAACATTTCTTCCAAAGAAACATATTTTTACCCTAGTTAAGTATATAAATCGTAATAGCTATTATTACATTATACCACAGTGTTTACTTCCATTTTTCATGTAAACTCCTTAGGCCTAATTAAATAGGCCTTAGGCCATTCAAATTTTAACAAGAGCATAGTATAAGAATAAAACCAGCTCTAGTTTTGAAGTTTTTCATTCTAGAGATAGAAGTCTGGCTCCAATGTTTATGATTGTGGGCCTTGGATGAAATGTGCACTTTACAAAATTACTGCGTTAACTAACAATGATATATGTAACATTAATTAAGCACTGGGCACTCAGACATTGTTCTATAGATTATTAAAAACATCAAATATGAAACATAAAAATTCATGCTACTTTAACCAATGGAAAAGCCAAATATGAGGCAAAACAGAATACCGTATCTTTAACAATTAAGCAAAAGAAAGTAGTACCAAGAGACTTTGTTTGTTTTTTTTTTTTTTTTGTACCAAGAGACTTTGAAGAAATATTTTTTGTTATTTGGGGGTCTTACCATTGCAATTTGAACCTCTCCTCCTGTAGCATATACTTCTCCATCATGATCACCATAAAGAAAAAATTTTACAATGCTTCCATAAAAGAGAGGAAGTGTCTTGATTGTCTTGACCTAATATTTAGTTTTAAAACAAGGGTTTAGTATTAATATTTACTTTTAGAAAAACAGGTTTAACAATTACTTAACAGAACTACTTTATGCAAGGGGAAAACTCAGCATCTATCATTAGAAAAATTAACAAAAAAAGCATTCTAATAAAGTTATATTTGTGAAGTTCTCCACTTATTTGTAACATATCTTTGAAATGACACAGTGGCTTCTTCATACAAAAATGTCATAGCTGTGCATGTGTCTAAAATGCCCAAAGCCTTCCAAGTCAATTATTATTAATGCAAGTTATCTCAAACCCCCATAAATGTTGCTTGCAGACTGTGAACGGTGACTTACGAAGTTCTCATTTCTTTCAAATAAATTAGCTCAAAACTTGCCTATAATGTATTTCTTCTCCTTACTTGGCTTGAAAAATCTAAGGGTAATTTCCATTAGCTCAATTCAAAACTTCCCAACTACAAGGACAACAAAAATTTACACCCAACCTACCTTCCAGCCTCATTTCATTTCTGAACTATTTCTCCTCACACACACAATAGGTTGCAGCAACCCAACTGTTGCTTGCGGTTTCCCTGCATTTACCTGTCTTTCTCTGTGCTCAGATTATCTTCTCTGAGAAAGCGTTTCGCTTGACTACCACACAGAATTTGACAAAACTGATCACTCCCTCCTTGTAACTCTTCATAAATACCTTATTCTCCTGGTTCCCTTCTATCTCACTATCTTATCCCTTTCAATTCTCCTTTGTCAGCTCCTCCTCTTTGTTTTCCTAACCTCTAAATGTTGGAAAAGCAAGCTGTAGCTACACACACTACTTCGAGGGGACCGCATCTGATTTCAAAGCTTTCGATATATGATGATGAGTGTCACATTTGTGCATTTATTACCTTCATAAAATTACCTCTGCAAACCTGAGCCTTTACCTCTTTCAAGTTCCATACAAATGCCACTTCATGCACAAAGAACTGCATGATTTACCCTCTTCTCCCAGGCCAATCCTAAGTCAGAAAATTCTCTCCTAAACTATGAGCACTATTCATTCTCTTTTCATAGCACTTACCCCCTTCTTACCTATGATTATTCTGCTTAGGTTATCTCTGTTTTCAGGCTGTAACAGCCTGAAGGACAAAGGACATCCCCTAGATCTCTGCATTCTCCACAATGCAGTCAATAGCACAGTAACTCACAAGCAGCACTCAATAAAAATTTGCTGAAAAATAATTTCTCCATATCACAATTAAAAAAACAAAATGGAATTCTCCATTTGAGTAAAGTTGAGTGCAAGAAACAATAAAAACCTTGCTAATTGAGACTTTGGCAAAAATCAAGTTTTTTATAAAATGTCCTGTCAAATTACGTAATTAAAATCCGTTTGGCCTTTTCGTTCTTTTCTGGCTCCCGAGGAGCCAAGAGTAAATATATTATTTTTGGTTGTTGATAAATTCTAATACATCTAATTTAGTTTCAAATTCTACTAAAAATTAAATCTAAAACTAAGTTAAACTTACCAGCTGTCCTGCTTTGTATATTTTTCCATCCCATTCTATTGCTGAATAAGTCGCCCAGGGGCCCTGCTTTTTAGAAGGAAGATCAGGACGTGTAATTATTCCTTTAAAAAGTGTAAATTTTATTTGTTTGTCATACTTTTCATGACAGTCCTTCAGCCATAAAGCAAATTCTCTGTCAATTTTCATTCGCTGCTCCTGTAAAATTTTAAAATGTTCTATGAAATATAGCTACTAATAAACAAATACAACCAAAGACACTTCTCATTCATTTCATTTTTCCTTTCACATATCTGCCCACCCCAGAAAATCTAATAAAAGACTAAAATATTTTGCTGGATACTTCTCCCATACGAATTTAGATTTCTATCAAAGACATTACTAAAGAAAGAAATATCTTTGCTACACCCTTGGGTCCAAGGTCTCAATGGTCAATATCAACAAAGATTTGCTTCTCTGTTTTAAATCCTAGGATATACCAAAAAATGACAAACACTGGCTGCCTAGGATAAGGAGAACTAGCTGATTGGGGAAAAGGGTAAGTGGAAGCCATCTTACTGTGAACGATGCACATTTTCAATAGGGCAATAAAAACAGCTTTTTATGTATCAGGCACAGATTTAAATACATATAGTACTTAAACATATATATAGTATATCGATGGTATTAAAATGTCATCGTGGGGAGTGATTAGGGGGAGAAAAGGTCAAAAAAGCTCTTTTATAAAGTGATAGTGAAAAAAAGGTTGAGAATCATTGCTATGCAAAACACATCTTTCCTTTTAATTATGTATTATATATCTATATTTATTCAGAAAATAAATCATAAAATAAAAATTGTTTTCTAATAATATATAAGAAAAAAATGTGCTATTGCTTATCATTCTTCGCCCTGATGGGAGACAGTATAGAGATTTACATTCCAGCGTAAGGTGCTATATACTTGTTTAATGCCTATCTTTAGGAGAATGAGTAGGGAAGATAATCTTTACATAACATGCTTTCACAGAAGACTTTGCATAAAGTTATAGAAGTCCATTTCCCCCTATATAACTTATTCCACAATATACCATTTCCAAATGAAAATGGGGCAAAACTAAAACTGATTTCAGCTTAAGTTTTTGCAGCTTATAGTCAAAGGGCCAGTATGTTAATCACTAAAAAAAAAAACTTTTGGTTTTAAAAAGTTATTTGAATAAAAAGTAACATGTACATGGTAAACACTCAAAAATGGCACATATCTTCAAGGAAATCTTCCCCCTAATCTGTTCCCAGGTACCAACTCCTTCCTAAATCAGCAAATTACTGTTATCACTTTGTCAACTTGACAAGAATATTAAAATTATTAACTAGGAATGGGACAGTCCGCCTACCAAATTTTTATGCTGTATTTCAATGTACAGCCCTTGTATTTGATAAAAGTATATAAGATTCAGTATCTTTTTATTAAGAGCAAAATGAATTTCAACATGTTGTAGGGATGACTGACTATAAATACTGTGTGTCATGTATTGTGCTTATTGCTTAAGCAATTTTAAGTTCAGAATAAATGCATCCATCTCTTGGCAACTTAACATTAAACTACTGAAAGAGTAGTATCAGGTACGTTTCTGAGGTGCTTAGGTAGAATAAAAGTACACTAGTTCTATCCTACTTTTTAAAAATTTTATCATTCTTTTTCTATTGATTAATGTAGATTGTAATACTGATCAATCTCACAGCACCTTTTAGCCCAAAGTATTTCACAGTTCTACCTCAATTTTACCCCCAAGATTAGATTAAAATTGCATATTTAGGTTATTAATATATAAACACAGATTTTGTATTAGATAAAATTGTTCTTATATGCTCTTATCAAATGGACATGGTTCTGTAACTTCTATTTACTATGTCAAGGTACTACTGATGAAGATCTGATAAAAGATCTGTAAATTTTACCTGAACAAGATCTAATCAATTTGAAATTTTTGAGTGAACACATAAATGCTCATGAATGAAAATTTATACTCCTGATTAAATAAAATGAAAAGTATGCAAATTGTCAGTACAAATCTACACTACTAGTGACTTTTGTTGTACTTAAAATAGAACACTTGCAAATATTCAAAATTTGATACTTAAAACCATACCTGTCCATTTAAAATCCTTGTAAAAAGGGTGTTCTTATCTTTCAATTTTAGCTCAAGATCCATAAAGGTCAGTTTATTTGTGCTGACCTGGAATTTGTCATTAGTGAATAATGCACCAGATATCCTATTGTAGCACTCAATCGGTGCAAGCCCTCTCTTCTTAGGAGGAGTACACCAGTCAAAGCTTGAACAGAACAAAGTATTAGTTAGTAAAAAGATTAGATCACAAAACAATATAATTTCTGCAAAAATCAGAACTTACTCTTCAACAGATGTATATGGTATTAGTCGTCCATTCCAAAAACATTCAAAAATAGGTCTTTTCCCTCTTGCTGCTTTCTCAAGTATAAAACAGTCATCATCATCATCTTCATCTTTTAATTCTAAAACAAAGGAATATTGGAACAAAATGGTTATTGCTATAAAGTATATGCAATTTTTACCACTGAGAAATCAATTTCTGTAAGTGAAATGTTAAAGCTACTTCAGAGAAATGGTAACAAAAATTCTTATGATCTTCAACATTGCATTCTATAAAATCTAAAGGTGGCTTTATTCTGTTTGCCCTCAAAAAGGCAGATTTTCAAAGTGGTTCCACATTACCAACAGTGTTTCTCATTACAAAGTCAATAATTGCTTACATACTAATCCATCTGTGTTAGGAGTACTATACTAGCTACTGAGCCTGCAATCTTTAAAACCTATTTATAAATATGGGAGCTTGAATCCTGTACCTAAACCACAAGCTTCACAACTCTGTCAGAAGCAGTTTACTTACATAAAAATAATCTGGAAAATCTACAGTATCTAGCAACAGCAAGTCTGCCTAGCTTGGACAAATTAATAACACTGAATGTAAGTTTACTTTATGCTACAGCTAGAATTATAACCTATGTTATAAAGCACAACTGTCTACATTTTTATGTTTGTTAGTAATACATTTTCATATATTCAGATAAATTAGATTCAAAGATTATGATCCTGACATAGTAATACCTCAGATATTCTGGCATTGTCATTCCCCCCACCCCCAATAAAGCCTTCTTCTCCCAAAAAAACCCTCAAAACTCCATCACAATTAAATATTCCTTTCAATCACACCATTTCACTTGCTCTTAGAGAACCCCTCTGATCTCATTCAACTTACTGGCTATTATTTTAAGACATCATTTGAAAAACTTTATCTTTTTGTCTATAAGCATGCAAAAATTACAAATGGCAAATGAAAAACATGCTAGAGACTTCACGGGAGGGAAGGTCACTGAGTAATAACATGTATGAGCACTTACTAAACAAAGTCGGGCACTATTCTGAGGACTTGAAGCAGTTTCTTATTCAACCCTCACAACACATCTATGAGGCAAGAATTATTACCCCCCCATTTCACAGATACTGAGGCAGGCGGTACTTTGTCAAAGTTTACACAAAGTGGCAAAGATAGGATTCAAATCAGGAAATCTGGTTCCAAAACCCACAATACTAAGGCTATACTAAAGAATTATTCTGAATGAGAAAATTTAATATTGTTAATCTATGAAAATTCAATGCAATCCCAATAATACCACTAGGATTTTTTTAAAGTGAAAGTACAGTACAAAGTGATTCCAAAGTTTATCCAGAAGAGCAAAAGATTAAGCATTAAGAATTTTCTCAAAAAAGAACAATAGTGTCTTGCCCTATAGATATCAATATACAGTATAAAGGACGAGAGTATCATGACTCATGTATAAAAACACGAAATAGGGACTTCCCTGGTGGTACAGTGGTTGCCACAGTGGTAGCACTCTGCCTGCCAATGCAGGGCACACAGGTTCAAGCCCTGGTCCAGGAAGATCCCACATGCCACGGAGCAACTAAGCCCGTGAGCCACAACTACTGAGCCTGCACTCTAGAGACTGCGAGCCACAACTACTGAGCCCACATGCCACAACTACTGAAGCCCGCGCACCTAGAGCCTGTGCTCCACAACAAGAGAAGCCACCACAATAAGAAGCCTGCACACTGCAACAAAGAGTAGCCCCCGCTCACAGCAACAAAGACCCAACACAGCCATAAATAAATAAACAAATAAATAAATTTATAATAAATAAATAAAAACACAAACTAGATCAATTCCTTATAGTAAAAACTCCAGATCTATGCACTTATGGGAACTTTATATTATTATGAAAGTGATATTTAAACTATTACAAAAGTCATAACGTTCAATAATTGGTGCTAGGAAACTGGAAACCCACATGGAAAATATTAGGTTAACCCACACACAAAAAAGATTCGAGATGTGTTAAAGATGTAAACATAAAATGATTAAGAATAAAAACCACAAGGTCTTTTTTATAATCTTGAGGTATAAGATACCTTTCTATAGCAAGGCAAAAATCAGAAAGCATAAAGAAAAAACTAGTATGACTAAGTAAAGTTTACTTTATAAATACCTACAAAGATAACAGGAAGACAACATGGAGAATATATAAAGGATTACTATGCAGTACATAGCTAAAAATTCACTTCAGGAAGAGATCTATGATAAAAGAATATATAATCTTTCTTAAAGCCACTGCTTTATTCATCTGGAAATGAATATACATAAAAATTAAGAATTATAAAAATTATAAATACTTTAATAACTTAAGAAGATTTGCATGAGGGAAAAAAGTTTTTAAATTTATCTAACCTCAACAGCCCAACTAATAATTATTATTAAGAAAACAAATCACTATCCTAAATCACAACTTCACATTTTGTAGCTAACATAACAGATTAACATACTTGATGGAAAGCATGGATCATCAGGATACGTTTCTCTATCATATAAAAAAGGGTGATATCGGATAATCCCTTCCACTACACCATCTCCTTCAACATGAGCCTTGAACTCAAAACTATCGGCTGCTGTATTTATATACAACGTCTGCATGTCATCTTGTATTTCCCTTAGGTTGATAATCTTAGGTGTCTTCCCCTTTTCAAACACGGAAATCTAAAATAAAAATAAAACAAAAACAATTAAATTCTATAGTGACTTTACTTTTGTTCTCACCTATGATCCAACAACAGAACCGGCAAAAACTAGTTTTATTTGTACAAGTAATCATCTAGCTTATTGCAATACATATATATTTTTATTTGGATTAAATAGCTCTAAGTAGCATCTCAAAAAAAATATACTACAAAAAACTGAAAGTAAGCAAAGAAAGAGCAAAGCAGAGCTGAAGGATATATTAAGTGATGAGTACATTTAATTCAAGGTTTCCTGCTAGAGGTAGGAAGTGGGATAAAGATGTACATGAAATTCTTCCTGATGTGTGGGCAAGGATACTGAGAACTCAACACTCAAATATTCTTTTCTTCTAAATCTTACTTTACCGTTATAAGACTTCTGTGAACAAAAGAGAAACTATTTATTCCTTTTCTTCCCTGCTTTTGAGACATGATATTCAGTAACAGCTCATATCTCTAGAGAAGACAGAGAAAGGAAAAACCATATACTATAGTAAACAAAGGTTCCACAAAAATACATCTAGGAATAATCTCTTTACTTGCATATCAAATTAGGGAAGTGTTCTGGTAAAAGACAAGGACAGAGAAGTTGCCTATTTACTGACTGAGTTTTCTTGTCCAGAGTAACTTGGAACTAGAACAGATACCTAATAATTCACAATACTTTAAGAAAGAATTTTATCTTACTTCAATATCAATGTTGTTGAAAGGTCCAACTTCTTTTGATGTACGTTTTTCATTCCCTTTTGGGCCATGAATATAGTAATGATAAATATGCCTAAAACATAGAAGAATACCTTTACACTTTTAAATCATATAAAATTACAGTTCATCTAATCTTCTACCAAAAAATATTCTATAACTACTATTTGGCAGTACCTACTAGGTGCCAAGCACTATATTAAGCATTTTTAAACAGAGTAAACCATTTAATGGTAAAAACAATCCTGAGATTCAGGTATTATTACCCTTCATTTTATATAGAAATTGGAATGCAAGAAACGTATATAATTTAATTTACTTAAGGTCACAGAATTATAGAGTTGGGGGAGCTTCAATCCAAGTCTTTCCAACTTCAAGGCCCAAATACTTTAAGTATAGTTTATCAAAAAAACTAAAACTAAAAGTTAAGAGGCTATAATTCTACTTGTTAGGGATGTTCTACAAAGGACTCAAATATCAGGGAGTATACAGGATTGAGTAACTTTAACTTATGTCCCCAACATGAGAGTATCATTCTGTAACTCTCATCTTTCTTCTCCTATGACACTGAAACAATCTTATGCCAATACTCCTAAAACTAATAAATTCAACATTATCCCATCAAAAACCACCACTTCAGAAATCTTTGTTATTTTATTTTGGCAAATGTTTCAAAAGATTATATTTGGAGGAGATTATTCACCTCTCCCCATATCCCGTATCACATGTGTAATTATTCCTCAAGCAGGAATTTAAAATATTCCTTCATATGAATTTTAACTTTTTAAAATTACATTAATTGCCCTAGTTTAAAACACTACTAAGATAAAAGGGAATCACTCATTATATCTTTCTTCAGACATCTCAAAAGTGTTAACATCATAGTCAACAGTAAGTTTACAACCATACATTAAGAAAGAGTGCTATAAATAGCTTAGCAAGTGTCTATTTCAAAGAATGGTTAAAGTTACACGTCATTCTTTTTAAAAGCAAGAATTAAGTTATGTCATTAATGTACACTGAATTCCTTCAGTTAAGAGAAATAATAAAATAACTAATAAAAGATGTTCTTAGAGAAGAAACATTCCAAAGTCCTTTTTAAAACTCTTGTGTTACAGAGCCAATAAACATCAATATTCAAGAAAAAAGGCATTCCTAAAATCAAATTTATTTCTCCATAAAAAATTTTAATTGTTAATATATATGTATAAAATAGAGAAGCTCAAAGTAAATACAACAGCCCTTTGAATAAATAAGAAAAGATACTTTCTTTAAAAACATGAATTTTGTACAGTATACCCATTTTGCAAGACTAATTAATTCAGGCTAATACAAATTACGGAAACAATCCAGTCAAAGGTCTATACTGTGTAACTACAGAGGAAAAAACTTAAGAGCCATTAAATATATATACTTCTGATTTGATCTAATGGAATATATACTTCCTAAAAGTTTTCCTGGAATAGATACACAAAGATTTATTTTCAGTATTACTCATGTCACATACAGATTTTATTTTTATTTTAATAGACTCAATACATTCATTCAGTAAACTTTTATTGAGCATCTACTATGTAACAGGAAACACTGGGATACAGCAGTGCATAAAAAACGACAGACATTCCAAGGTAGAAGGAAGACAAAAATATAAGTAAACTGTGAAGATTATAATACATGCTACACAGCAAAAGCACAAAAGGGGGATCTGGGAGTGATGAGCTGAATTGGATGAACTCAAGTTTATTTTAAATGTTATCACAGTTGTCAAAAAGCATGGGCCTCATGTTTGTATTTGTAATGACCAATACATTACCGGTGATCGGTACATTATTTACAGAATACAGAACCATTTTAATGCTAACATCAGAGTAATGATTCCTGTACTGAAGGGAAGGAAATGGGATAGGAGTAAAGCAGACAGCCAAGAGGCTTCAATATGTCTGTAATATTTTCTATCTTAAAAAAGATAAGAAGAAACATGTCCTGAATCAAATGTAAATACTTACGCTAACTGTCTCGTCCAAAGAAGGAAATAATTTTTCAAGTACTGTATGTGTTCTGGTTGTACCCCTGTGATAACCACAGCAGTAAAGCTATCTTTTTCCTTCTCCTCTGAGATAAGATGATGTAGAAATCTTTCATCATCATTTGTAATGTGAACAGAATCAGATGGCTACAAGAGTGAACATAAAGTACAACACATTACACGCACCTTAATTGTAATTAACAAATAACATTTACATCAACTTTTAATGTGATTCACTTGGATAATTTCAAATACAGGCTTCAAAAATCTTTTGGAGGAAAATGGCCAATTGCAAATCAGCTGAGTGTGTGACAACAATGCTGTGAGGAGAGGGAAACTTTTACATAGATTGCTAAACTGGCATACATCAAGGAGAATGCTACACCATAATGCTACACGAACTGGAGAATCATAAAGAAAAGGGTAAAGAAAAATAAATACTGAGTTTAAAACTGTGCCCCAAAATTGAGAACACTTACCCTAACGTGGAATGAGTGCCTGCTTGGGGTACCTACCACTTAACTTGGTCAGGACCAATGCCCAGCCACCCTCCAAGTTCAGGAAAACTAGGATGCAGCCTGAACCCAGCTGGCTTAGCCCAAGGCACTCTGTTTAAAAGGGAGTAAAATCTGCCTGGGCCCCAGTCCACTTTCAGAGGGAAGTGGGGAGGGAGGGGGGAGTGGGGGAATGTTTGAGGATAAGAATTACAAACTTCTCAGTTTTACTATGAGTCTGTATGTTAAAAATTTCATGCATATATATACTATATAAGTTGTACACATAAAAACTTATAAGGATAAAGATACACACTGAACTATTATGTCTAGGAAACTGGTTTTTTTTAGTAAGTGTGTATTATTACTTTCTTAATAAAAATTAAAAACCAACCCTCCAATACGATTCCAATGCATCCCTACACACTAAATTACTAATATTATAACTACAATACATAATATATAAGTAACATTTTATACAGTTTGAGAGTTAGTAGATTAGCTTGGGTTTACTGATGATGCAGGTTCATTACCCAAATATTTGGATAGCACCTTCTAAGCCCTATGACTCAACTTGGGCATGAGGAAAATAGGGTTCAAGATAGAGCATCCTTCCTCCCTACAAATTCCATCTAATAGATGAGAAACAAATGATTATAAAACAATGTGCCATTAGAAAGCTACAAGCCAAGAACTACAGAGTTAAAAAAAAAAAAATGGGGTGACATTCACCCAGCAGATGACTTAATAAAAACATCCCAGACCAATGAGAACATGAAGGATTTGAGACTATAAGGGATACAAGGTAGTTTAGAATATATGTTAAACATATGATGAAGGACGCGGCTGGAAAGGCTGAATCAAGCAATGGAAATGAGTGGAAGAGAGGATAAATGAAAGGAACTATTTTAAAAGAATTAAATGTGGTGAATGATTAACAACAAGGATTACAGTTACTACTATACTGTTAATAGTTGGAGGAAAGGGGAAGAAAATAAGAAACGCTTATAGATATTTGATTTCAGATTTACCAAAAGGGAGTTATTTACAGAACCCGTGGAGAGGAACATCTAACGGAAACTGGAAATGCGTGTGCTAGATAGGATCAATTGGTATTCAGCTGCCATTTGTACCACCTTATGTTGTCCCCTCCCGGGCTGCAGAGGATGGAAAGAAATCAAAAAACGTCTATTTCTCAGACTCTTAAATTTTTGCTTGTGGATGCAAATTAGGTTTCACCAATTAGATGTACTAGCCAAAGATTTAGAAGGGAAAAGTGAGGCAAAGGCCATCTCCTGAGGTTTCTTAAAAGTTTTCTGTTACCATGCAAGGTACTGAAAGACCAGTATCCAGGTTCCAGCTTAAGCATCAGCGCTGATACAGCACTAGTAATGGCCAGAAATCCTGTGTCCATTGTTGGAGCAATTGTGGCAGCAAGACTTTTCCAACTCCTGGATCAGAGATAAGGTACTGTGTTTCTGAATTCCAGATCCAGCTGTGGTCCTCCAGCTACCTGATTGCAGCAGATGTTGCAGCATCCCTAGAAGGTCAGTTTGGAATACCCTGGCATCATTCTACAAGACTCAGCCTAAAGATCATTCCTTCAGCCCTTCCAATAATCATCTAAGCATCTAATTCCCTTTATGAAATCCTTTTCTGTTTAAAACGGCCAGAATGGTTTCTTCCCTTTAAGTAGTCCAGCCTGATTCAATGTTTCAATCTTAAGAAAAAAGTCTTGACAAGAAATACATATTTGAGAACTGTTGGTATTAAGTGGTATATATAAGAATGAATATATATATATGGGGGGGGGCGTGTGCGTGCTAGCCCCCATAGATCAAGAACCATCAACCCCACGCACACCGTACTAACTGATAACAGCTTAGGAATAGAGGAGGAGCCCCCAAAAAGTAGGCTGGAAAGGACAGGTCAGAAAAAGAAAAGGACTAGGGACCTACTGGTACCCGTGAAATGTTTGCTGGGATGAACTAAGCACAAAACACAGGAAAAGCTGGAAGAAATGATAAACTAAGAGACCTCAGTACTATCCAAGCTTTATCATATCTACACAGTTCTGAAAAAAATCACTTAAAATTCTGTTTCTATTTTTCACCAGTTTTCACGCAGCAAATAATATTTCCACCAATATACTTTATAGGGCTTTGTGATTTTAAGATAACATAGAAAATATAAGACAGAATACTGTTATATAAACAATATATTAAGATATGTAAATTGTTAAATAAATGCAATAAATTTAAAGAGGAAAAGGTGGAATGACAAAATGAAGAAATTTCTCAGACAGAAGATAATGTTCAGTTATAAAGAAAGTAAAAGTAGCTAATAAACATGAAAAAAATTCAGCCCACTAGTATGAAAGAAAAGGTATTATTTTCACTAATCAAACCACTAACATTCTGCTATCATTCTTCCCTCCCTGCTTTGTTCTTTTGAAAAATAAGGAAATGATCCAACAGGCACTTCCAATATACCTTTGTTGGGAGTGTATTTGATTTGGGTTCAACCTTTCAGAAAAGCGACTTTGTAATACACACCGTAAATATTTCTAAGTTCAAATTCCTTATAACAGTTATAAAAATCCTAACAATTTATACAAAGAAAAAACTGCAATTCAGGCAAAATGTTGTGCAAAGATACTAATGGCAGTGTCTTTACAATTATAATAAAATCCTTCAAGTAAGTTAAATGCTTAACAGAATAGTCAAATTACTGTACATTTAGCCAAAGATACTATGAAGCTATTAAAAGTGTGTTGTGTACCAAAATACTTTCTAAAATGAAGAAATACTCAAAATATTAATAAATCAGAGCTCAAAGCCTAAGTATATGATAAAGTTTAAACTAGAAGAAAATTCGACTAAATATGTCACAAGTACTTTTTTCTGGTATTTGAGATTATTTTTGTTTTCTTTATAAAATTTTTTACAATTTGCTTTATAAGCAGAAAAGAATTTTTTAAATCTTACTTTTAAAAAAGGTTTTAAAAAATTTAAAAATTCTAAAATGTTTCAGAGAAAAGCTGAATGAGTAATACAACAAATACCATGTGCTCACCAACAAGACTCAAATTTGTGAACACTCTGCTTATTAAAATGAGCATGTGAATGCAAATTTATAACAGAAATAAGTTTCTCGTTTACTTATTTCTCTGGAGCTCAGATTTCTTAAAAATCTATTACCCTATCACTGTTTTCTACTCTACTTCTATGATTATTATACAACAAATATTTAAAAACTCAAACTCAGTTCAAGGAAAAAAGTTTACAATCTTATGAACTATTTCCAGAAAGCTTACTTGGCTTTATGAGAAAATCTGTTTTCTGAAGACTTCAGCCTGAGAAAGCACATAAATGATCACTTTTGCTATTCACATAATTAAAAGAAAAAGAATGAAAATTTAATTTGAAAATTCCATATCTTCAAGCTTTTAAAATGACATTAGTATCTCAGAAAATGAAAAAAATGTTCTTGCCCTATCCATCCAAAGTAATGAATCTACAATGACTGAGTTAAAATGTATTGTACCTTTCTGTTTCTAATATATCCGCTATATATTGCCTCTTTATTTTTCTCCTTCTTCTCAAAATCTTCTTTAGAAAGTACAAGTTCATGAACATCCTGGGAATCTGCAGGTTTGCTTATCATCTGTTAAATATTAAAAAGAGTACTTTATAAATTCCCACAATTTAAACTGGATAACACATTTAGAAAGTCAACCTCAAAATATTTTGATCAACTTTCACTTTTAAGAAATATTTTTACTTACTCTGGCTGATTGTCCAACAAAGAAAACAGCCTGCTTGCCCCCAACACCAAAATAGGAAATATCACTATTTAAACTGCGTGGCACTGGTAGTGGTCGAACATATCCTGAATGATCACTAAAATAAAACATTACATTAATGCAATGATGTTAAACAAACTACTCAGGTGCTAAAGGAAATTGTTATAGCAGTTTTATTAAGTGTTAATAAAATGATTCCCTGAGCCAGATAACACCCCTATTCAAATGTAAAAAATCAGAGCCAAAAGCCAAAACATCATCTAGTCCAATGGCTCTCAAAGTTTATTACCCAGACCAGCTGCATCAGCAACACCTGGAAATGCTAAGAAATGCAAATTCTTGGGCCCACCCTGATAAATCAGAAAATCTCAAATATCTGTATAACTCTACAATCTTCCCTTCAAAATTGTTTACTCCTTCAAAACTCATTAAAATATTGCCTCAATACTAATGGGAATTACAGCAAAGAGAGTCTTATTTCCATGTATCATGACAAACGAAGAGCTCTGATTGAACCTCCTACTGCACCATAACAACACTCTGGAGAGTAGGCATCCCTGGTCTCTCAAAATATAGGCAAGATCGCTAGGGACACCATTTCCCAATATCAGAAATAAACAGAACTGGGGATGAGGCTGGAACCACTATTACACCAAATGAAAAGGTTAGAGAGCAGATGCGGCATAGCTGGAAAGATTTAGAGAACACAAAGACACATTCAAAAACACTTACCCATAAGAAACAAAGAAAAAAAGGAATGAAAAATATCAAAGTGGGACTAAAAACATGAACAACTGAAGGACAGTATCTCACACAAGTTTAAATGTACTTGGAGAAAGAGAGGAGAGACTAGATAAAAGCTGCAAATATTCTCAAACCACTAAAAGGCATAGATCCACCGATTCAGACCAAAAGAGCCCAAACAGGATACATAAAAAGAAATCTGCATCACAGTGAACACTAAAAACAAAACAGAAGAACTAATAAACAGACTGAGAGAGAAATGGCTTTGCAGGCTTTGACAGCAACAGTATAAGACAGTGGAATATTATCTCCAAAGGGCCAAGAGAAAAGGTCAATGTAGAACTGTGAACTAGGGCTAAATGAAGAATTTACAGACAATATCCAAGGAAATTTACCATTAAGAGATTTGCTCTAAAGAAATGTTCCTACAAGCACAATCTGACATACAAGGTTATCATAATATGGTAAGTACAAAGGTAATTTTTAAAATATGTATTAAAAAAATTTTAATGTGTTGTTAGAAAAAATGGTGAATATAATTTGTGGGATTTCTGAAGTCAGACTTGAAATACTAGACAACAAAAGTATAACTTTGGGAAGGAAGTGATCAGAGATAAAGTGTTCCAAATTTTTTAATATGGGCGAAGGGAGGTGTTTTTTTAAATTTTGAAGTCTGACGTTAATATGCATTTTTTAATTTCAAAGACAACCAGGAAAACAAACAGATAAATTCTAAAATATTAAAAGAGAAAAAAAGGTAGAACAACATTTTCAAAAGCAACAACAAAAAGATGCAATGAATTTAAAAACAAAGAGAAAACAACACAGAGAAATAATGGGATAAATAAAAATATTTTAATTGGTATAAAAAGTTCTCACCCATATATCAATAATCAAAATAAAGACAACAATGACCAGGTAAAACACGGTAATACCAGACCTACAAAACAAAGCACACAAAAAATAGCCCCCTGACAACATACAACTGCCATACACAAACTCACCTCCACACAACAAAGACACAAACATGCCCCCATGCAAAAAAGCATGCATATACACAAACACCCCACACAATACACAAACCACACAACATGCATGCACACTTACAGTGCTCCCCCAACACAAACACACAATGTATACAACACCAACTATAAAAAGAACATCTTAAAAGAGTCAGAGAAAACAGACACCATACATTCTGAGAAACAAAGATAAGAATGACAATGGATTTTTCATTGTAAACTGTGCAAGTCAGTAGAAATGGAGTAGCATTTTTAATGTACTGAAATGTTTAACAAAGTCAACCTAAAATTCTATACTCAACAAAAATATGTTTAAAGGGGGAAGGAGGGTAAGGAATAGATCCAAATTTTATCAGACATACAAAAGCTGAAAAAATTCACTGAGAGCAAACATGAATTATAAAAACTGTTAAAAGACCTTTAGGAATGAAAATGATACTATAGATTTAAACAAAGGAATGAAGACCACCAGAAATGGTAAATATGTGGGTAAACATAAACTGACTCAGGGACTCAAACTAATACTTGTATATGAATGTTCATAGCAGCATTATTCACAATATACAAAAAAACGTAGAAACAAGACAACCGTCCATTAACCTATGAATGGAAAAATGTAGTATAGCTGCATAATTCAGCCATAAAAAGGGGTGAAGTTCTGATACAATCTACAACATGGATGAACCCTGAAAACATTACTCTAAGTGAAATAAACCAGAAACAAAATGACAAATATTGTATGATTCCTCTTAAATGAAGTACCTAGTACCTAGAATAGGCAAATGCATTGAAACAGAAAGTAGAACTGTGGTTACCAGCAGCTGGAGGTGTGGAGAATACAGAGTTATCTTTTAATGGTTACAAAGTTTCAGTTTGGGAAAGACAAAAATCTTTGAAAATACATAATGGTAATGGTTGTAAAACACTGTGAATATAATTAATGCTACCAAATTATACACTTTAATTTAATGTTATACTTTTTTTTTCACCACATTTTTAAGAAAACAACTGTTAAAAAGAGAAACTCATAGAAACAGACAGTAGAAAAATGGTTGACAGGGACTGGGGAGTGTGGGCAATAGGTAGAGGTTGGTAAAAGGGTACAAACTTTCATCAATAAGATGAATAAGGTCTGAGGAGCTAATGTATAACATCGTTAAGTACAGTCAATAACACTACTGTGTAACTGAAATCTGCTAAGAGAGTAGAACTGTGATAAATTAAAGATGTATACTATGAACCGTAGTTGCCAGTAAAACAAGAGAACAGAGTAGCAGCTAATAAGTCAATGAAGGAAACAGTGGAAGCACACATACACACACACACACACTCAATTTGAAATAAGGCAGAAAAAAGGGAAAAATAAACAAGTAACAAAGATAGTAACCAAGCATACTGATAATCACATTAAATGTAATTGGTCTAAACATCCCAATTAAAAGGCAGAGATCGCCAATTTTAATACATAACCAAATGCCGCCTAAAAGAAACACTCTTTAACGAGACAGTAGGTTACAAGGTTGGAAAACGAGTTACCATTTCAATACTAATGAAAACAAAGCTGGAGGAGATATATTAATATCAGACCAAGTTAATAAAAGAATATTACCTGGGAATAAAGAACAATGAAACAAATATGCACGTAAATAAAATAGACTACCTTTCTCTGCTTGAGTTTTTAAAATTACGTTAGATTGTTGAAATAAAAATAACACGGTCTGATATGGTTCTCAATATATGTAGAGGTAACACTTAAAACTAAATTATAAATGGGAGAGAGTTAAAATACCTAAATAATTTGGTAAGATTTCTGTAATTCACTTTAATTGGTAAAATGTCCACACTAAGAGACTGTAATACAGTATTCCCTGGAGCAGCCATTAAAAAATAAATAAATAAATAAAAGATATACTCGAAAACCACTATAAAGAACACAGTATAGTAAAATATGTTCAAGTAAACCACAAGAAGGCCAGAAAAGACAAATGCAAAACAAAGGGAACAAACAGAAAAGTTAAAACAGGACATATTTGAGTCCTAATGTACCAATAACTAAAAATATGTAAATGTAATAGTACAAATACACTAAATAAAACTGACAGAGTGAATTAAAAACTGACCAAACCAGGGAATTCACTGGCGGTCCAGTGTTTAAGAATCCACCTTCCAATGCAGGGGACGTGGGTTCAATCCCTAGTCTGGGAACTAGGATCCCACGCACCGCAGGGCAACTAAGCCTGCAAGCCACAACTACAGAGTTCACAAGCTCTGAAGCCTGCATGCCACAGCTAGAGAGAAACCTGTGCACAACTACTGAGCCTGCGTGCCACAACGAAGATCCCGCGTGCCACAACTAAGACCTGACACAGCCAAATAAATAAATAAATAAATAAATATTCTAAAAAGACTATAGTCAAAAAAATTTTTTAATAAATTAAAAAGTTAAAAAAAAATGACCTAACCATATGCTGTCTACAAGAAACTCATTTAAAATATAATGATATAGGTATTTTAAAAGAAAATGGCTAAGAAAAGATATACCATACAAACATAAACAAAAAGAAAGCTGGAGTGGCTACAGTATCAAATAAAATACACTTCAGAGCAAGAAATTATCAGGGACAGAAGCATTATGGGAACTTCCCTGGTGGCGCAGTGGTTAAGAATCCGCCTGCCAATTCAGGGCACATGGGTTTGAGCCCTGCTCTGGGAAGATCCCACGTGCTGCGGAGCAACTAAGCCTGTGAGCCACAACTACTGACCCTGCGTGCTGCAACTACTGAAGCCCACGCACCTAGAGCCTGTGTTCCGCAACAAGAGAAGCCACCGCAATGAGAAGCCCACACACTGCAATGAGAAGCCCACACACCACAATGAAGGGTGGCCCCCGCTCACCACAACTAGAGAAAGCCCGTGCACAGCAACAAAGACCCAACACAGACAAAAATAAATTAATTAAATTTTTTTAAAAAAGGCATTATGATGAAAGGGTCAGTTCACTGAAAAGTCCTAACAATCTCAATTATGCATACAAAAAGTAACACAAGTTAAAAATACACAGAGCAAAAATTCAGAGAACTGAAAAGATCAGCAAACCTGCAAATAAGTGGAGCCCTTCAATACTCCTCTCTTCATTACTGCTACACAGAAAATCAGCAAGGATAAGAAAGAACTGAAAAATATTATTAACAGATGGAATCTAATTGAGATTTACAGAACACTCCTCCCAGCAACAGCAAAATACACATTCTTTTCAAGGACACAGAAAATTCACCAAAATATAGATCATTTCCTAGGTCATAAAACAAATCTTAACAAATTTAAAAGAACTGAAACCATATAGAGTATGTTCTCTGAGTATAATAAAGTCAAACTAGAAATCAACATAAAGACAAGAAAATCTATTGGGAACATTTGGAAATTGAACAACACATTCCAAAAAAGATCCATGGATCAAAAAGCAAGTTGCAAGGGAAATAAAAGTTACACTGAACTGAATGAAAGTGAAATTACAGCATATTAATGACTTGTGGGATACAGCAAAAGTAGTCCTGAGAAGAAAATTTATAACACAAAATATTCATCTTAGAAAAGAAGTAAAAAAAAAAATCTGTAAGATTCCACATCAAGATACTACAAAAAGAGCAAATAAACCCAAAGTAAGAAGGGCATAAATAATAAAGAGCAGAAATCAAAGAATTTGAAAACAGGAAAACAGAAAATTTATCAAAGCAAGCACTGGTTCTTTACAAACACTACCAACAACTATATGCCAATAAAATTGAAAATTTAATGAAATGGACTAATTCCTACTAAAATATAACTTACCAAAGCTAAATCAGTAAGAAATAGAAAGCCTAAATATTCTTATAACTCTATGAAGAAATCAAAGCAATAGTTAAAAACTCCTCCTGCAAAAAACATACCACACCCAAATGGTTTCCCAAGTGAGTTTTATCAAACTTTCATAAGTGGTTAAAGTATAAATTAATACGATCACTTTGGAAAATAATTCGCCATTACCTTGTAAGTTGGAACATTCTTTTTTTTTTTTTTTTTGCTGTATGCGGGCCTCTCACTGCTGTGGCCTCTCCCGTTGCGGAGCACAGACTCCGGACGCGCAGGCCCAGCGGCCATGGCTCACGGGCCCAGCCGCTCCGCGGCATGTGGGATCTTCCCAGACCGGGGCACGAACCCGTGTCCCCTGCATCGGCAGGCGGACTCTCAACCACTGCGCCACCAGGGAAGCCCCGGAACATTCATTTTTATATCCTACAAATTCCCTCCTAGGCATATACCTAAAACTTATGTAGATTTGGACCAGGAAACATATATAACAGAATACTACACACACACACCATATATAAGATAGTACTGCTAACAATTGCTAAAACTTGGGGGAGAAAACCAAATGCCCACTGACTAGAGACTGGATAAATACAGTGGGATTCCTTTTTGGTATATACTAAAGATAACATGGTTACGAAAATGAATGTTCTACAGACCCACACAAATATGCAATCTTAGTAACCTAATATTAAATGAAAATGCAAGTCCCTTGTAGATCAACATATAGTATGATTACATTTTTTCATATTATCAAAAACAAGCAAAATTAGATATATATACATTTAAAAAAAGGAAATAGCTAACACATATATATGGAATCTAAAAAAAAAAAAAGGGTTCTGAAGAACCTAGGGGCAGGACAGGAATAAAGACACAGACGTAGAGAATGGACTTGAGGACACAGGGAGGGGGAAGGGTAAGCTGGGTCGAAATGAGAGAGTGGCATGGACATATATACACTACCAAATGTAAAATAGCTAGCTAGTGGGAAGCAGCTGCATAGAACAGGGAGATCAGCTCGATGCTCTGTGACCACCTAGAGGGGTGGGATAGGGAGGGTGGGAGGGAGACACAAGAGGGAGGGGATATGGGGATATATGTATACGTACAGCGATTCACTTTGTTATACAGCAGAAACTAACACAAAATGTAAAGCAATTATACTCTAATAAAGATGTTTAAAAGAAAAAAAGTAAACAGAAAAACAATTCAAGATACTTGTTAACTTTGGTGTCGAGGATGAGGAGGACACAGATGTAAGTTACAGTATATTCTACTTACTGGATTGGGTGGCAAATTCTGGTTATTCAGCTTATTAAACTTTTCAATAAATAAACTTTAAAAGGGCATGTCCTGCACTGATACATTGTCATAAACCAAGAATTAAATTCTATGAACAAAATGTCTATTAAGAAAAATAAAGAGTAAATAGGTTCTAAGACTTTAATTACTATGACAATACTTCTAGGAAATATGCTGAAAATACCCTCCTCTAAATATTCTCCTTAAAACACATATGGGGAAGTATAATAAAAGTTTGGGAGGGCAGAACTCAGAGATAAAACAATATATACATACTTAATCTGATTCAAAACTAAGGAATTCTGTTCACTGATTAGGACTGGACACACTTAATGACCAGGCAGTAAGTTTCCTTTTTCAACCTTTTTCCTAGGTTTCCTTTTCCATTCATGAAAGCCTAAACTAAGCAAAAACCCTAATACAGCAAGTAAGGCTGAAAATACTAATTTCCAGTAGGTTTTAGACTTGTGTAAATGAGTCCAGATAATTCCTATATCCACACTCACGGGCTATATAGATCTCCCTTCATGAAGATAAATATAGTCTAAGATCTTAAGAAACAATTTTGCATCACAGAGGGAGTCCTCTGGAGAATTTAGAAAGTCGCCTCCCTCAAAATAAATTTCTATCACAGTCTAAAAAAGTTTCAGAAACTATCTCATTCTTATTCTTCATACAATATAAGAGGACACTATATCTTTGTGAAACAACAGTATTTATTAGAAAAGAGAAGCAAAATCTGCATGAAAATGTATGATAAAAGGTGTAAAAGGTAAGAAAAAGGAATAGGAGAGATGATCAAATTAGTAAAAAGAAACAATGTAAGTGATTGCCAGGAAATATGGTAGAGACTATGTATATATATTTAGATCTCACTATCTCCAATCTATCACATGGAAAAAAAATCAGCCACAATGAAGAAAGTGACAAATGGCCATAGGTAACTAACTGAGCTTCTGGAATACATGTGTCTCATCTCGATACAGATGTGTCTCATCTGTGAGACACAATGGAAATAACCAAATTAAAGTAGGATGCCTAAATCTACATTCTCTAAATTCAAGTAAGTACAAATATCTACTTGAAAGTTCATCTTAATTGCAGAAAAATACTAAAGACAATTGAGCTTTTTCTTTAGGAAAATTAGGGAAAATCCTGTTGGGAGTCCATTTCTACAACCTAAAAGTGGCATGGGAAATGGGCCCTGTGGCATGCTATTTTTATTTTCCCAAAAACGACTGACTGAGTTGAGAGCTTTTTAATTGCTGAGCAAGTTTAAAGTGCAGAAAGTAGCACTGATCCAACACGCATCTGAATTATGGCCACCCAGCTGGCCTAACTGAAGTCACCCTTCTTTCTTCCACAAAATAATTAAATGAACAGAGTATTACAACAAGGTTCTAGGTATCTAATTTAACTTATGATTGTAACAGTGCCTCAGTCATGAGCAAATTTCCTGGGTCCAGGTAATGTTCTTTGTCTTAGGGGTTTGGATTAGACCAGTGTATGCACTTGTCAAAAATCAGTTAATTAAGTGATCACTTCCAGAATGGCAAAGTAAGAACCTATGAAAATCCACTCATTGATAAACACAAAAACGCCACCCGAAAAAATTGTGAAAATCAACTTTTTCAGAACTGCAAAAATTAACTAAGTCTTGCAACAATCCAAGGAGTGTTTATTTAAGACACATTGATGAGTTTTGGTAAAAACTGCAAGCTGTTACTTTTTAACACACCCTCTCCCATTCCCCTCTCACCAGCTCCACAGAAGCCTTGAAAACCAACAGCCCTGCAATCATGTTGAAAACTAACAGTTTAGGAGTCACTGGAATGTGTCTGGAGTTCCCCAAAAGCTCCTTCCGCTTCGAATTGCCATTATTGGATCTGACAGTTCCATAGAAACTTCCACTTGCAGGGTTTGTCTTTATCTGACCTAACTCAGAACTTGCTCACTGTGAAAAGCATTTTCCTTGGGTCATTTGTCAAAAACAATCAGTGGCAGATGTTTACCATCAAAGCTGACTAAGGCAATGAAAACAGTTGGGAGAAAACAAGAATCTCGGCAAAAACTTAGAAGAAAAGGCTGGGGAATAAGAGGTCCATAGTGGTTTTGTTTTTTTTTTTTCGGTGGTACGCGGGCCTCTTACTGTTGTGGCCTCTCCCACTGCAGAGCATAGTCTTCGGATGCACAGGCTCAGCAGTCATGGCTCATGGCCCCAGTCGCTCCACGGCATGTGGGATCTTCCCGGACCGGGGCACGAATCCGTGTCCCCTGCATTGGCAGGTGGGCTCTCAACCACTGCGTCACCAGGGAAGACCCATAGTGGTTTTTATTTTATTTTATTTTATTTTTTTTATTTTTTGCGGTACGCGGGCCTCTCACTGTTGTGGCCTCTCCCGTTGCAGAGCACAGGCTCCGGACGCGCAGGCTCAGCGGCCATGGCTCACGGGCCCAGCCGCTCCATGGCATGTGGGATCTTCCTGGTCCTGGGCATGAACCCGTGTTCCCTGCATCGGCAGGCGGACTCTCAACCACTGTGCCACCAGGGAAGCCCCCCATAGTGGTTTTTAAAAGCTCCAACACAGTCATGAGTATCAAGGTCACACTCATGTGCAGGATTGTATACATACTCAAGAAAGAACTGAGAAGGCTCTAATCTCTTATTTCTGGTTGACTTTGAGATTTGGTGCAACCAAGAGTTAAAGGCTAAGGCAGAGCTGTAAACTTCCTGCTGGAACAATAAAAACAGCCCAGTATGCACACAGAACCCCTTGGCAAAAGCTGTAAGACTTAGTGGTTCCAGACATTCAAGGAAACGTCTGATCAGTTGACCACCAAATTAACTGAGCAGAGACTTAAGGGGCAACACAAGATAAAGAATACAGGTTTTACAGAATTAGTTTAGGGAAGTCACTACACAAACCACAAAAAGACAAAAGCAACAGTAAGCCCTGGGGAGAAAGATAAATCTGATTTCCAGATTTGCCACACTATATAATTTAAAATGTCCTATTCTAGGCACTTCCCTGGTGGTCCAGTGGTTAAGATTCTGCACTCCCAATGCAAGGGGCACGGGTTTGATCCCACATGCCAGGCGTAGACAAAAAATAAATAAATAAAATAAAATGTCCTGTTCTAAACAAAAAAACTATGTGCCACACCAAGAAATACTAAAGTCTGGCCTACACACAGGGAAAATAGCACTCAGTGGAAACTGTCCCAGAGAAAGCCCAGGGATTAATTAGACTTACCAGACAAAGATTTAAGTCAGCTTTTTTATAACAAATGCTGGAGAGGGTGTGGAGGAAAGGGAACCCTCCTATACTGTTGGTGGGAAAGTGAGTTGGTGCAGCCACTATGGAAAACAGTATGGAGGTTCCTCAAAAAACTAAAACTAGAGTTGCCATATGATCCAGCCATCCCACTCCTGGGCATATATCTGGATAAAAATATAATTCAAAAAGATACATGCAACCCTATGTTCACAGCAGCGCTACTCACAATAGCCAAGATGTGGAAACAACCTAAATGTCCATCAACAGATGAAGAGACGAAGAAGATGTATACACACACACACACACACACGCGCACGCGCAACGGACTACTAGTCAGCCATAAAAAGGAATGAAATAATGCCATTTGCAGAAACATGGATGGAACTAGAGATTATCATACTAATTGAAGTCAGAAAGAGACAATTACCATATGATATCACTTATATGTGGAATCTAAAATATGACACAAATGAACTCATCAACAAAACAGAAACAGACTCACAGACATAGAGAACAGACTTGTGATTGTCAAGGGTGGGGGTGGGAGAGGGATGGAGTGAGAGTTTGGGGTTAGCAGGTGCAAACTAGTACATATAGGACAGATAAACAACAAGGTCCTACATTATAGCACAGGGAGCTATATTCAATATTCTGTGATAAACCATAATGGAAAATAATTTTTTAAAAAAGGAATGTTATATATATGTATAACTGAATCACTTTACTATGCAGAAGAAATTAACACATTATAAATCAATATTTCAATTAAAATTTTTTAAAAATAAATCAGCTATTTTAAATACATGCAGTGAACTAATAGAAATGATGTCTAATGAAGTAAAGAAAAGTATGAGAACAGTATTTTACCAAACAGAGAATATCAGGAGAAACAGAAACTACAAAGAACCAAACAAATTCTGGAATTGAAAAAAAACAACTGAAATGAAAAATTCAGTTAGGTGGCTCATGAGCAGATATGAATTGGCAGAAGAAATAACCAGTGAACTTTAAGGCAGGTTGATTGAGATTATTCAGTCTGAGAAACAAACCGAAGAAAAAAACCCCATCAATGGAGGGGATAAGATGAGTCACAGAAGGACAGGAGAGGAAGACTCTTTGAATAATGGCCAAAAACTTCCCAAATTTGATGAAAACATTAATCTAGACATCCAAGAACCTCAACAAACACCAAATAGTATGAACTCAAAAACCAGATGTGCCACAAACCATTAAAAGCCAGAGAAAAAAGAGAATCTTGAAAGCAGAAAGAGAGAAGTGACTAGTCACATACAAGGGATACTCAAGATTAACAGGTGATTCCTCATCAGAAACTATGGAGTCAGAAGACAGTAGACTAATGTATTCAAAGTGCTGATAGAAAAAGACTGTCAACCAAGAATTCTTCATTCAGCACAAGTAGCTTTCAAAAGGGGGCATGGGTTCAATCCCTGGTCAGGGAACTAAGATCCCATATGCCGTGTGGCGTGGCCAAAAAACAAACAAACAAAAACAAAATAATAGGGGCTTCCCTGGTGGCGCAGTGGTTGAGAGTCCGCCTGCCGATGCAGGGGACATGGGTTCGTGCCCAGGTCTGGGAAGATCCCACATGCCGCGGAGCGGCTGGGCCCGTGAGCCATGGCCACTGAGCCTGCGCGTCCGGAGCCTGTGCTCCGCGACAGGAGAGGCCACAACACTGAGAGGCCCGCGTACCGGAAAAAAAAAAAAAAAAAAAGATGTATAACGCACTAACTGTAAAACTGTGTTGACAGGGTTATAATGTATAATGATGTCCTTTATATGAAAATAATAATACAAAGGAGTGGGAGGGGAATGGAGCTATATAGGAGCAAAGTTTGTGTGCATTATTGACGTTAACTTGGTGTTAATCCAAAGTGGACTGTTATATATTAAAATGTTAATTGTAATCCCTAAAAAAACAACTGAAGAAGTAGATTAACAACTATTCAAAGTATATTAGTGACTGCAACGAGAGACAAGATTGACTACAAGTGGTTACAGGGTTTCTTCTAGTGATGAAAATGTTCTGGAACTACTGGTGATGGCTGCACAACTTTGTGAGACTATATGAATTATATTACCATAAAAAAAATTTAATGAAGATATACTTAAGACAGATGTGAGCATTTCAATGTAAATTTTACCTCAAAAAAACCCCCTGAATTCTACATAAAGATACCAATACTTAAAGCAGCAGGAGAAAGTTTACTGGTATCTGTAATTTATTTTGAACTGAATCAAAAAATAAGATGACCTGAAGGTTAGTCGGATAAAAAGATACGTGGTAACGCAACCGTCAGTGGTAGAAACTTAGTATGAGTATCTTGGGTATTGACTGTAGAATGTTAACTTTTCTGTATATTTGAAAATATTCATAAAATTTTGAGGAAAAGAATAGTGTTCAGTAAACATTCAGATCCACCTTGTGGACTGTTCTACAACTAGCCTGAACTCTACAAAAAAAAATGACAATTTCATGAAAGACAGAAATGTGGGGAATTATAGAATAAAGGAAAAAAGAAAGACATGACAAAGGGGAAAAATCTGAATATGGACATTAGATATTTTGAATCACTGAGAAATGTCTTGGGTATAAAGGTTTTATGGCTATTTACAAGAACATCGCTGTGAAGGAAATAGATGCTACAGTATTAAGCAGTGAAATATAAAGTTTGCAACTTACCTTCAAATGATTTAGGGAGAGAAAGTGTGTGTGCTGTGTGTGCATGCATGTGCACACCCACACATACATAAACAGATGGACAGAAGATAACAAATGTGGCAAAATGTTAACATAAATCTAGGTGAAGGATATATGAGTGCTAATACTGCTCTTTCAACTTATTTGCTGGCTTTTTATTTGAAGTTCTTTCAACTTATTTGTTGGTTTATTTGAAATTTTCAAAATAAAAAAGTGGAGGGAAAGGTAGTACCAAGGTGGGTGAGAGTTAGAAAGAATATTGCCAAATTAGAACTCTCACCTCATCTCCCTCTACCCTCCCCTTCATATGCACTTAACCACACTGGTCTCCTTTCCGTCTCTCCAACGAAACAAGCTGATCACAGTTTCAGGGTCTTTGTATTTGCTGATGTTCCTTCTACTTGGAATACTCTTCGCCCAGATTTTCGCTTGGGTGTTTTTTCCTAATCATTCAAGCTTCAACTCAAATGTAACCTCAAAGAGGCTGCCCTCTTTTCTAGTCACCTTACCTAAAAGAGATGGCCATCAGGCTCTAACATATTACTCAATATTTTCTTAACAATCAGTAACTGAAGTGCTTATACATTTTTTGGTTTACTTTTGGCTTTTCCTCTACTACAACATAAGCTACAGTCAAGATAGTCAGCTTTTTTGTATTTGTAGGCTGTCCTTCCTTTTCTTCCACAGCCTGTCTCCTATGATACCCATCCTTATATCCAATAAAAAACTAAATTGGAAGCAGTAAAACAACTGATAATTTTTTCTATAGGAGTAGAAGCTAGAGGAGTGAGGGGGGTACAACTGATGCTAACAGAAACTGGAGTGGGTTAAGGGACTGATACTGGACTCAAAGACAGTATGAGTACATAAGAGCTATAACAACTGACTGTTTACTGATACAACACCTATAAAAAGCTAGGACCAGAACATGCAACAGGTAGATTTCTACCAAAAATTAAAATTTCCCTAACATTTGAATTAAGTTTAAAAGTCTGTGTTGTGCTAAAATCTAGAGAAATCTTAATAAACTGTAGGCTCTACTTCTTTCTACTCTTCCACTTGACTTAACTAACATTTTTCTGACCTTTTTGCCCCAATCTACCATCTGTTCTCCTTTCATTTCTACCTAATATTTCTATCTTATGCTAAATTCTATCTTTAGACTATGAAAGATGTGATCTTTGCCTTATGACTATTTTATAAATCCTTGAAGTGGCATGTATTCAAGAAAACAGTGAAAAAGAATAATTGCAGAAAAATCTGAAGCCACGAATGAGAAGTAGTAACTAAAATGATAGCTTGTATTTATTGACTGCTTATCATTTACCAGGCTCTAAGGATTTTACATGTACTAACTCACTTGGTTTTCTCAAAACCTTATGAGGTATTATCCCCATTTTACAGACATGTAAACTGAGATAAAGAGAAGTAAACTACCTTGACCAGTGTCATACAACTAGTAAGGCCAGAATTCAAATGAGACCAAATGATTCCACAGCCCTTGTTCTTCACTTATTGCTGCCTCTCACCATGGCACTGTAAGTCTTTACAATTTTGATGAAAATTCTGAGTGCTGAAATTTCAGAAGTGAGAAGGCAAACATGTTAACTATATTAATTTTACACATTATTGAGATTGGTCCTTAAATTTGGGTGACTTTCCTTGACACAGCAGAGAGAAAAAGAGGACATGAATAAATACTAACTACTTAATAAGAACGCCAACTGATTCTTCCCAAATGCGTTTACCGAAGAACACAACATAGCTGCCATAACTATTGTATTTAGAGCCATGAGGTTGGATGGAATCACCAAGTGAGGAATTACGAGAAGATAAGGGACCAAGGACTAAGTCCTGAGGCACTGAAACATTAAGAAGATAGGGAGACTTCCCTGGTGGAGCGGTGGTTAAGAATCCGCCTGCCAATGCAGGGGACATGGGTTAGAGCCCTGGTCCAGGAAGATCCCACATGCCACGGAGCAACTAAGCCTGTGTGCCACAACTACTGAGCCTGCACTCTAGAGCCCGCAAGCCACAACTACTGAGTCCATGTGCCACAACTACTGAGCCCGCGTGCCACAACTACTGAAGCCCATGAGCCTAGAGCCCATGCTCCACAACAAAGCCAAGCCACCACAATGAGAAACCCGCACACCTCAACAAAGAGTAGCTCCCGCTCGCCGCAACTAGAGAAAGCCTGCATGCAGCAACGAAGACCCAATGCAGTCAAAAATAAATGAATAAAAACAAAAAAACAAAAAAACTCCTATATACCTCAGGAAATGCAAACAGAATCATTCAATGGAAGGGCACAATATGATTTATGCAGTTTTGACTATTTCTAAGTATTGGTCATAAAAACTTTATTATAAAAATCTAAATAAATATGCTGATAACATCAAAACCGCCAATGTATCATGTATAACTAAAGAAATATGAGTTCTTATCCTCATTAAAATACCCAGCTGCCCATAAAAAAAGTGAGTAAGGTTTTCTAACCTTTCAAAGTCACCTTGCCTTGTAAATTTTGACAACCTATACACGGCCCAGTTGTTAAGCTGTTTAGAGGTCATTCCTCTTCCATTATCTATCACTGCAACGGCAGGTTTTCCTTGTGTTTCATCAAAATGCTATGAAATAAAATAAGTTCAAAAAGATAGGAAAAGTCAAATCAATATTAAAAACAAGAAGAGTTAATATAAAAAAAGTGATTCATTGGGCTCACTCATACATTGCTGGAGGAAGTATATATTAATACAACTTTCTGAAAGGCACTTCAGCGGTATGAATCAAAGGCCTTAGAATTCTTCATGTCCTTTAACTCAGAAATTCCATTTCTCAGAATTTAGCTTGAGAAACTAATCAGAGATATGTACAAAAATCTATAAGGATACTCATCACACCAGCACTGCTTACAATGGCAAAAATATAGGAAAAAAATCTAAAAGTTCAACAACAGTAGACTGATTACATAATTTATATTATAGCCAATAAACCAAACTGCAGCAGTGGTATATTATATTGCAGAATATTCACGATATGGCAGTGTTTACAATGTACTATTAAGGGAAAATAAAAGATCACAAATAACAAAATGTACACTATGATCACACATACATGTATACATATATGCATAGAAAAAGGGCATGTGAAAAAATTTTAATGACTGAAGAGACATCAGATAATTATTTCTACTTTTAGTTTATCTTTATTTCCTAATTTTTCTCCAATGAACCTGTAGTACTTCTATGAAACGACAAGTTAAATTGCTTTAGAGTATTATTTCCTTACCAATTTGATCTGTATTCTTCTAACACCAGTGTTACGAGACGTGGCAGACAACGAATTATCAATTAATTCTGCAAGAGCAAATGCTGGAAGAGAATGAGAAAACGTTATTGCTTAAGTTTTCCCTCCTAAATACTTCATATAAAAGTTCAAAGTAGAAGAAACTCTGAAGTACCTTAAGCCATCACTTTTATTTTCCAAAGAGCTAGAATTAAAGTATTATCCTGATCCTAATGACACAAACATAATAAAGGCATCACCAATCACCACCAGCATAAAAAAGCAGTAACCAACCAGTACTTGCATGGCACTACACATCATGAGTCAGCCAGCCATGATTCCTGGCTTCAAGGAGTTTATAATCTAAAGACAGACATACACACATAAGAGACAAACAGAAGACCATAACCATAAAATCAAATAGTAGTCTGTGGTACGTAATTACATCATGCACAAGTCAAACGTAAGCACATTCTGAGATACAAGGACAACTATAAAGCAACTATAAAAGTGTCTATCGAGAGCTAATTTAAATACAGATATCTCACAACAGCAACATGTGAAATGGCACAATGTATCTGCTTAACTGACACAAAACTGCTCTTAATTTCCTACTACAGGACCAGCCTGACCTTCAGTTTATCACTGGCTTGGCATTGTTCCTAACATTCTCCTTTCTCCAGGGTCAGTACCCAAACTATTCCTCACTTTTATTCCCTTAATTAAAAGGGGGAACATACTAAATTAATGTCTCTTCCCCTGAAGCTTAACCCAACTTAAGCGTAATTAACCCACAGAGTAGCACTCCAGCAAGCACTTCCACACTCTCAACACTCAGGGGATGTCTATATTTATAAGCTAGTTAGAAAGAAGTTACCACAAATCAGATATGTATAAAGACCTGGCGAAGGGTATTAACTAGGAAATGGAGAAGTAGGGACACTGTAGGAAATGCGAGGAAAAAGAGTTAAGAGAAATCTCAAAGAAAGAAATGAGTAGAATTTAGTATATGATTAGATATAAAGGGAGAAAGAAAAAGAAATCCAAGGTGGTTTTGAGTACTTGCTCTAGAAGACTGAACAAATGGTCATATTTTCCATAAAATTTGGAAGGAGAAAAATTTAGAAGGGAGGAAAGAAAAATTCAGCTTTAGATGCAATGCCCTATCACTATATCAAGCTCAGTGAGTAGAGGTGCTCCACAGAGCTGGAACAGACTATGCTTAATAGAGAGTAAAGACAGCCAGAGATAAATGCTTCATTGACACAGAATAGTTTAGGCTTGGGTAAGTTCATTTCAAGTATAAAGAAATCAACATGACTTAAAAGAATTATCCACCATACAGTCAACAATAACCAGAAGTAGCATCAAAGGCACAGGAAACAGGCAGGGAAAGACCCAGGAATTTAATGTGAAGTCACAGAAATCAAAGCAGGAGTTTAAACAGTGATATTCTCTGCCTATTCATATAATGACAGTAGGAATGAAAACTCATATAACCAATCGGAAGGTAATTAATCTATATCAAGTCTTAAAAATGAATGTATCTACTGACTCCCTGATTATACATTTAAAAACTTATCCCCAGAGAAAGAATTAAAGATTCATTCAATATGCAGATATTTAAACCCTTTCACCTAGATTCACATGTTGTTAACATTTTGCCACATGGCTCCTATGCATTTTTTAATTTAATTTTTATTTTATATTAAAGTATAGTTTATTTATAATGGTGTGTTTCAGGTGTACAGCAAAGTGATTCAGTTATACATATATATAAATATATATATTCTTTTTTTACATTCTCTTCCATTACAGGTTATTATAAGATATTGAGTATAGTTCCCTGTGCTATATAGTACGTCCTTGTTGGTTATCTATTTTATATATAGTAGGGTATGTATTTTAATCCCAAACTTCTAATTTACCCCCCACCAAATGCATTTTTATTTTTTTTCGGTACGCGGGCCTCTCACTGTTGTGGCCTCTCCCGTTGCAGAGCACAGGATCTGGATGCGCAGGCTCAGCAGCCACGGCTCACAGGCCCAGCCACTCCGCAGCATGTGGGATCCTCCCGGACCAGGGCACAAACCCGTGTCCCCTGTATCGGCAGGTGGACTCTCAACCACTGCGCCACCAGGGAAGCCCCCGCAAATGCATTTTTGACTTAGAATATTTCCAACTTACATGGGTTTACTGGTATAGAGGCATAGAGGAAACATAGTTTGCAATTTTAAATAGGATGAACAAGATAAGTTTTGTTGAGAAGGTAACAGATAAACAAGACTTGAATGAGGTGAGGGACTGAGACACGGGCTATCCAGGCAGAGGGCCCTAAGCTGAGAATAAAGCTGGCAGTGAAGAGGAATGAACAACAAGAAGAGTTGTGGAAACAAAGTCAGAAAGATACAAAGCACAGCTTCTAAGACCATGCATGTAATTGTAAAGACTTCGGCATTTACCCTTAGTGAAACAATCTGACTTCTCAAACCTTACGTGTCCAGGCATGAAAAGAGAGAGACGAGGCCACTATATAATCTCGGTAATCTATGATGGTGCCTCAGACCTAGTGTTACCAACAGAAGTAAAGAGAAATGCTCATTTTAAGATAAACACTGAAGACAGTGCCAAAAGGATTTTCTGAAAGATTGAATGAGACAAAGAATCAATTGGATTTTGGGCTTAAGCAACTAAAAAGAACCAAAATTAATTTGGATGGAAAACTATGTGTAGTATATTCCCATCTTAGATATCCTAGTAGAGATGCCACATGGGTAAGTGGATAGACAAAATTGGGATTCAGGAGGTAAGTCTGGCATTATTTTCAGTATTTAACTAAAAATGACCATTTCTCACTACCTCCATTTGGGAGTCACTTCCATAACTATGGTACTTAGAGCCATGAGATTGGATGGAATCACCAATTGAGGAATTAGGAGAAGATAAGGGACCAAGGACTAAGCCCTCAAGCACTGACACATTAAGAAGATGGGGGGACTTCCCTGGTGGCGCAGTGGTTAAGAATCCGCCTGCCAATGCAGGGGACACACTTCCCTTGTCTGGGAAGATCCCACATGCCGCGGAGCAACTAAGCCCGTGCGCCACAACTACTGAGCCTGTGCTCTAGAGCCCGCAAGCCACAACTGCTGAAGCCTGCATGCCTAGAGCCCGTGCTCCACAACGAAGAGTAGCCCCTGATCACCGCAACTAGAGAAAGCCCACGCGCAGCAACGAAGACCCAACACAGCCAAAAATAATAAATAAAATATTTATTAAAAATAAATAATTAGTCACAAGAACATTCAGTCATTTGTAACAATTTAAAAAAAGACTGAAATAACCTGAATGTCTAATAACAACAGTACACTGTTCAAATAAATTACGTTACCTAAATACTGCGTAACCCCTAAAACAAATATATATTGACATGCATATTAAAGATGTTCATTACATTTTAAATAAAAAGGTAGGTTAAAAAAGTATGCATTGGGAATTCCCTGGTGGTCCAGTGGTTAGGACTCTGTGCTTTCACTGCTGAGGGCCCGAGTTCAATCCATGGTCAGGGAACTAACTAAGATCTCACAAGCCATGCAGCGCGGCCAAAAAAAAAAAAAAAAAACCATGCATCACACAAAACCATTAAAAAAGAAAAAAAATAAAACAATATGAAGAGGTCTGAAATGATAAACACCGAAGTGTTGGTGGTAGTTACATCTGGATGGTGGAGATAGGGATGTTCTTTATGCTCTTTTTGCTTATCTGTGTTTTCTAATTTTCTACCAACTCTAATGCATATACAATGAAAAAAAATTTTAAAAAGAAAGTTTATAGGGAGTTCCCTGGTGGCCTAGTGGCTAGGATTCCTGGCTTTCACTGTCAAAGCCCAGGTTCAATTCCTGGTTCCTGGCTGGGGAACTGAGATCCCACAAACCACAGCAGAGCCAAAAAAAAAGAAAAAGAAAGTTTATAATGAACATCTAAATAGTATTAAACACTTTGGCAGGGTCCAGACAGAAAAGATTCTCTAAATCAACTAGCAAACAATCCAAAGGTAGGATAAAAACTGGCAAGTAGTAAAGGTGGAAGGAAATGATAAAAGAAATCATACAGAACACAAACCACTCACTTGTGCTGTTCAGCTATAAAAAATGTGCAAGGTAAAACAAATATTTTCTCAACTGGGAGAGGTGTATAGGAGGCCAGGAAGAATAAATCAGGAAAGGAGAGTGTACAGGAGATAGATGTGTAAGTACAAGACCTCTTATGAGTCGAAAAGGAATGAATTCTCATTCTACATTAGTTTTAAAGGAGAGGTATCTTTATTCTGAAGTAAGATGACTTAGGTAGAAAAAGAAATACACTGCGATGAAGAGACGAAGTAAGGACACTCACAAAAACTGATCATAGTCTGTGAATAAAGTAGAATGAGAGATCTTTTTTAAAGTGAAGGACTAAGACGTGTGATCAAGGGATAAAGGTGAGTGATAGTTTATCAAAATTAGTATAAATGGAATACTTACGTAAAGGATTTTGTCCTTCACTTGCATAATATTCATACATGCCACTTTTAACCAATGTGTCATAGTGAGGTAGGAAGTCAATTCGTTCTTTTGTAGCTGTTAGTAGTAACTGACTGACTGACTGTAGCAGGTACAGAGTGACTCCATCTTTAACAGTTTCATCTGTAATCAAGAGGCAACATCTTAAGTGCTAAGCTAGCATCCGAAACACAATGAATTTATAATTTTAAATATACAAACTGTATCTATGAAATGACTTTAAAAATTGTACAGGCAAATCCCCAAACAATGGATCCATCTATAAGTTCAGTTGTGTTGTGTTTTGTTAAGAATATCAATGGAATAGGTTCAAATACTTCCACTCATCTGAAACACTCAATTCTTAAGTTAAGCTGTCACAGAAAATCAGATGAGGAACTATATTAAAGTAGTATCAATATGAATGGAGAAGAATGATTAAATCCAAAAAGGAATCAGGCATGAAAAATTGGCAAGTCTTAGTACATAACTGGGTAAAAAAAGATAATGGAAGAATCCAAGTTGGTCAGAAGAATTAGCTTCTTAAGGGCCCAAGTAGAAGATCTGGGCTAGGTGTTGTGCTGAGCAAGGTCTCATCTTCTGTAGCCATAAATGATATCAACTCTTTTCCTATAACCTTACTAGAAAAATATGACCTCTGCACAAACTGGATGCATATAGCTAGTTTCCTCCCCCATCCCCAAAACATCACAGTTTTTTGATGCTTATCTATCTCACAAAATAGTCATTGCTCTATGATATACTAGAACATATTAAATATAAAAGCATAAACATAACGTTGCTTACCAAAATTATCACCAGTAATTTCTTTCCTACTTGTTGTTGTAATAACAAATTTTTCTTCAGGTGAAATGCCAAGTGTCTATCCAAAATAAGAGAATAAAATCAATTATTATACAAAGGAAATAAATGCACTATTCAAGTTTACAAAAATATGAAAATATTGATAAGGATATTATAACCTTCTAACAGTGCTACATTTATTTGAGAAATATGTCAATGTTTTAAATTTTGCCTTTGCATGATTAACCACAAATCTATCTACAAATTACCTAGATTTTTCTGCTATTATATGTCACCTAGGAACACAAGTGATTAATTGAACATTTTGAAAGGGTTTAACATCAGCAGGGCTCTCCTAGACAAAAAACATATAATTTTATGTCAATATATAAGTAAAGTTATTTGGAGCAAAGTATTAACATAACACTTATGTTCATATATATTAAATACTTAAATATGCAAAAACAAAAGTACTAGAAGAAAATAGAGGTTAATATTTTATAACACTGAGGTAAGTATAGCCACACTATGCAGGGTATCTGCAATAAAGAATCTTTATATCTATTATAACCCCTTCCAAAAGTATAAGTTTAAAAAATTAAGGCAACATAAATTATGGGGGGAAACTACAACAGGAAACAAAGTGTTAGCACCCTTACTTCTGTTTCAAGTAATGATGAACTAGTTAATCTAGACCAACCTTACACAGAAGATTACTAAAAAAAGCTAGACTAATGATATTCAAGTCTTCAATACTGATACTAAAAACCCTATTGGTCACTACTGAAACTAACTGAGGCACTAACTCCTTACTCTGAACACTGACAAATTAAAGGGAAAGAACAAAGCATTTATCCTGTTTTCTTGTACCAATTAGATTTCAGGGTAACCATGTATCTCTAAATGATGAGGCGAAGTTGTTCTTTTGCCTCATCAATTAGAGAGGCAAAGAATTCCTGCTAATAAATACAGGAGGAATGGCAATCAGAATAGCACCATCAATGAATGAACCTTAAATTAAAACTTGTTTATGGAGGAATCCTGCTGA
>NW_006784171.1:267422-304034 GCF_000442215.2 Lipotes vexillifer | reverse complement strand
GCTGAAACCACCTGAATCCCACTAATTCAAGCTTAGCATTTCTAAGAGTGGGTAAAATAGCCTTACATTATGTGCCTCCTGATGTGATGTAATATGAAGTACCAGCACCATCTATGAAGTATTTTTTGCTTCCCCACCGCCAAAGAAGCTGAACCTAAATCTTAATTATAAGCCTTTAAAAATAACTTCTAGTTTATAGGATATGTTGAGTTAGAACAAGCTAAATTACACCATAAAGGAGCACAGACAAATCCAGAATGTGGAATACGAGAGACAAACCAACTTGATTTCTTCAACAAGTCAATGTCAGGAAAAACAAAAAAGACTGGGGGAAGGTACTTTGCTCAAATGCTCTAAATTTTAGAAGAATTAAGAAACATAAAAAACCAAGTTCAATATAAGGACCCTGATTTAAACAAACCAACTATAAAAAAACATTTCTGAGATAAACAATTCTGAATATGGACTGAACAATACTATTAAAAATGTTAATTTTGATGGTGTGATAATAGAAGTGCATGCTGAGTATATAGGAGTGAAGTAAACTAAAGCCTGGAATATGCTTCAAAAGGCAAAAATGAAGCTAGCGTGGTAAATACTTGGAAACTGTTGAATGTGGATGATTATACGTGGTTTCATTATACTATTACCTCTTTGTGTATGTTTGAAACTTTTAATGAGAAGAATTTCTAACTTAAAATATACGATTATAGGGCTTCCCTGGTGGCGCAGTGGTTGAGAATCTGCCTGCCAATGCAGGGGACATGGGTTCGAGCCCTGGTCTGGGAAGATCCCACATGCCGCAGAGCAACTGGGCCCGTGAGCCACAACTACTGAGCCTGCGCGTCTGGAGCCTGTGCTCCGCAACAAGGGAGGCCGCGATAGTGAGAGGCCCGTGCACTGCGATGAAGAGTGGCCCCTGCTCGCCACAACTAGAGAAAGCCCCCGCACAGAAACAAAGACCCAACACAGCCAAAAATAAATAATAAATAAAGCCATTTCTAAAAAAAAAAAAAAAAGATAGTTTAAAAAAAATACATATATATATACTATTATAGACCAATGGAAGAGAACAGAGAACCCTGAAACAGATCCACACATACGTACACAGGGAGCTTGGCAAATAGGGGAATGACATTACAGATTGATGAGAAAAGAATAAACTATTCAATGGATATTACTGAGACAACTACTTAATTGTACAGAAATAGATTTTAAAAATCCCCATCTCAACATACACAAAAATAAGTTCCAAGAGAACTAAAGCAGCTACATTTTAATCCAAAATTGTAGAGGAAAAATAGGGAAATCATTCTGAGAGGAGAGAGAAAGGATTTCTGAAAATACATAAGAAGTGCAAGCCATAAAGAAAAAAACTGGAAAACACAAAAAGATGCTCATCCTAGTTATCAGAGAAAATTAAAACTTTGATTATCATTCCCACAAGGCTGGCAAAAAATTTAAGTCCTGATAATATAAAGTATAGGCCTCCATTAAAAGAATCACACATGATGAAGTGGGATTTAACCCAGGGATGAAAGAATCTTTCAGTATCGACAAATCAATGTGATACACCACATCAACAAACTGAAGAATATAAACCATATGATCATCTCAATAGATGCAGAAAAAGTTTTTGATAAAATTCAAAATCCATTTATGATAAAAACTCTCCAGAAAGCAGGCAAAGAGGGAACATACCTCAACACAATAAAATCCGTATATGACAAACTCACAGCTAACATCATACTCAATGGCAAAGAGCTGAAACCATTTCCTCTCAGATCAGGAACAAGACAAGGATGCCCACTCACACCACTTTTATTCAACATAGTTTTGAAAGTGCTAGCCACAGGAATCAGTGAAGAAAAAGAATGAAAGGAATCCAAATTGGAAAGGAAGAAGTAAAATTGTCACTGTTTGCAGATGACAGGATACTATACATAGAAAATACTAAAGATGCCACCAGAAAACTACTAGAGCTCATCAATTAATTCAGTAAAGTTGCAGGATACAAAATTAATATACATGAATATGTTGCATTTCTATACACTAACAAACAAACTATCAGAAAGACAAATTAAGGAGACAATCCCATTTACCATCGCATCAAAAAACAAAAAACAAAAAAGCAACCTAGGAATAAACCTACCTAAGGAGGCAAAACACCTGTACTCTGAAAACTATAAGACACTGATGAAAGAAACTGAAGATGAACCAAGAGATGGAAAGGTATACCTTGTTCTTGGATTGGAAGAATCAATTTTGTTAAAATGACCATACTACCCAAAGCAATCTACAGGCGCAGTGAAATCCCTATCAAATTATCAATGGGATTCTTCACAGTACTAGAACAAATAATTTTAAAAATTGTGTGCAAACACAAAAGATCCTAAATAGCCAAAACAATCTTGAGAAAGAAGAACAGAGTGGAAGATTCACACTTCCTGACTTCAGACTACACTACAAAGCTACAGTAATCAAAACAGTATGGTACTGACACAAAAACAGACACATAGCTCAACGGAACAGGATGAAAGCCCAGAAATAAATCTACACACTTACGGTCAATTAACCTGAGACAAAGGAGGCAAGAATATACAGTGGACAAAAGACAGTCTCCTCAATGAGTAGTGCTGGGAAAACTGAACAGCTACATGAAAAAGAATGAAATTAGAAGATTCTCTAACACCATATACAAAAATAAACTCAAAATGGTTTAAAGACCTAAATGTAAGATGGAATACTATAAAACTCCTAGAGGAAAACATATGCAGAACACTCTGACATAAATCACAGCAATACTTTTTTTGGCTCTGTCTCCTAAAGTAATGGAAACAAAAGCAAAAATAAACAAATGGTGCCTAATTAAACTTAAAAACCTTTGCACTGCAAAGGAAACCATAAATAAACCAAAAAGACAACCTAAGGAATGGGAGAAAATATTTGCAAATGAAGCAACCAACAAGTGCTTAATTTCCAAAATATACAAATAGCTCATACAGCTCAATATAAAAAAAAAAAATTAAAAATGGGCAGAAGACCTAAATAGACATTTCTCCAAAGACAGACAGACAGTCACATGAAAAGATGCTCAATGGCACTGATCACCAGAGAAATGCAAATCAAAACTAGAATGAGGGGCTTCCCTGGTGGTACAGTGGTTAAGAATCCGCCTGCCAATGCAGGGGACATGGGTTTGAGCCCTCGTCTGGGAAGACCCCACATGCCGCGGAGCAACTAAGCCCGTGCGCCACAACTACTGAGCCTGCACTCTAGAGCCCGCGAGCCACAACTACTGAAGCCCACGCGCCTAGAGCCCGTGCTCCACAACAAGAGAAGCCACTGCAACGAAGAGTAGCCCCCGCTCACCACAACTAGAGAAAGCCCGCATGCAACAATGAAGACCCAATGCAGCCCCCTCCTCCCAAAATAATAATAAATAAATTAAAAAAACAAACAAACTAGAATGAGGTATCCTCTCACACTGGTCAGAATGGCCATCATCAAAAAGTCTACAAATATTGATGCTGGAGAGGGTGTGAAGGGAACCCTCCTACACTGTTGGTGGGAATGTAAACTGGTACAGCCCCTATGGAGAAGAGTATGGAGGTTCCTTCAAAAATTAAAAAGAGTTACCATAAGATCCAGCAATCCCAATCCCACTCCTGGGAATACACCTGGAAAAGACAAACTCTCTAATTTGAAAAGATACACACACCCCAATGGACATTCCAGCACTATTTACCATAGCCAAGACATGGAAGCAACCTAAATGTCCATCAACAGATGAATGGATAAAGAAGATGTGGTGTGTGTGTGTGTGTGTGTGTGTGTGTGTGTGTGTGTACACACACAAAAAAAATGGAATAGTACTCAGACATAAAAAAGAATGAAATAATGCCCTTTGCAGCAACATGGATGGACCTAGAGATTCTTTTATGAAGTGAAGTCAGACAGAAAGACAAATATCATGTATCACTTACATGTGGAATCTAAAAAAAAAGATACAAATGAACTTACTTACAAAACAGAAACAGACTCACAAACATAGGAAACAAACTCGGGGTTACCAAAGGGGAAAGCAGGGCAGGGGAGATAAATTAGGTTTGGGATTAACAGATATACACTACTAGGGAACTCCCTGGTGGTCCAGTGGTTAGGATTCCGTGCTTTCACTGTGGTGGCCCAGGTTCAATCCCTGGTTAGGGAACTACCCACAAGATGCACAGCCAAAAAAAAAAAAAAAAAAATACAGATACACACTACTGTATATAAAACAGATAAACAACAAGAACCTACTGTATAGCACAGGGAACTATATTCAATATCTTGTAATAAACTACAATGGAAAAGAATCTAAAGAAGTGTGTGTGTGTGTGTGTGTATATATCTGAGTCAGTTTGCTCTACACCTGAAACTAACATTGTAAATCAACTATACTTCAATTTTTTTAAAAGTTCTACTAAAAAGACAGCTATATTTTGAAGGATAAAAAATAAAGTATAGGCCTCCATATAGGGAAGGTGGATCTTACACATTTCGGATAGGCCCGAAAGTCAGTACAACCATATTGAAAACCAATTTGGAATACTTTAGTAAAATTAAAAATACTCATATCCTATGCAATTCCACCCAAGAGAAATGAAGCTATAGACATAAACTGATGGGGAAAAGATTCTATTTGTTTACAGAAATAAAAATTGTCTTCACTGATCTTAGGCTTTTGTATAATCAAGACAGTCTTTATTTCTCAGTTCTTTACTACTTTATTTCTACAATGTCCCAACTGTTAGATCATGTGGTTACATATCCTGTAGAAAAAAATACATATTTTTATAATTAAATTGAATTTTTAAGATCTATGTATATCTGAAAAGTATTTATATATAAATCATACAATCTCTCCATAGTTTTATTATTCAATTAAGATACATAAGCTATCTTTCTTCTCTGCTTTATCTATAATCCTTTATAAAAATTATTTCTCAAATTCATAACTTCTCTAAATATTTTATAGCTCTGGTATTCGACAAACATAAATTAAATATTTTTACATTATTCATTATGCTTTTACTCAAGATGTCATACTCTTCTCTCTCCAATTTTTGGTCTAAAAACCTATCTTATCAGATGTAAACTAAAGTCTTTCATGTATCTGTACTCACCTGGCGTTGAATACAGATACATTTCCTCTGCCTTTCTCTATATGAAAGCAGGATGACATTCTATTTGGGCAAGAGTCTTGATTGGGCTTTTTCATTTTTATAAGAGCACTTCAATTCCACCTTTTTCTGGGTTAATGTTAAAGCATATGGATCTTCCAAAGTACCAGCCCTACATGTCTTCAGGTTAGCTTCAAACTATCTGCTGCCCAACTTCTCTCAAAAGCCAATTTTAAGAAATATTTATGAAGGGCTAACTAACTTGTAGTCCATAAAATCCTGAATACTTTAAACTTCATCAATGGATTAGGTCACTCAGAAGTTATATAGTTCAATGCATCTCTCTGAACAAAAAACTAGCCTTTAATGATGTGCTTTGGTATTATATCCAATCGCTCTGTCCCTGAACCACACCAAAACCAGGAACACCCACATTGCACTTGGGTGAGAAATCTCTACAAAAATTTGGGTGGTAACTGCTTAAAGCACGCTGCAATACCCTAAACACCACACAGTGTACCTTGCATTAAAAGACAAGATAAGAAGAGCCTCTCCTATCTCTAAGAATGTTGTCCATTTTATCTGGATTTGTGAGGAATCTAGGGAGAAATTTTTCTCAAATCAAAGGTTTGCATCGTTAGCAGCTGGAATGTTTTTATTTTATAGACATTGTGGATTTTGTATCAATTACCTTTCCTTCTTTGTTTTGACGCCCAAGAAACTTAAAGCTGATTTCATGGCTCAGCACTGGTATATGCTTTAATCAAATGAACTTCCACTTATTAGTTCTCCTCAGGTAACTATTCTACTCTTTCCTACATCTACGTTCTTTTAGCTTTTTTCTTTTCATCTTTTGGAACTTTTAACGTAATATACCTTATGTACAAACTGTTTTTGAAGGAACAGATTGATTCATTTAACTAAACAGCTATAAACCAACTATTAGGTAAGCTCCTACCCTCAAGAAGCAGAGACTATTTTTTAAGTATGATGGTATAACAAGTGCTATAGAAGGGTGACAAGGAATAGTGGAACCACACAAGAGAAGAAGTAGGCATTTCCTCAAAATTAGGGGTGGAGAGGAGAGTTTGCACATATGGGACTTAATGTCTGGGCATATTAAGAACTAGCCAAAAAAGTTATTTTCTAATCTTTGATTCTGCAAGGTCACAAGGGCTCAAGTGAGTCAATAACTGCTTATCACAAGTGTAAGGGCTTCTGCCAAATCCACCTTTTCCTCTTCCTTCCTCTTGATTGCTCCTCTTTTCTACAAAGTGCGCTTTCCCCAAATAACAGTTTAGGACCCATAATACTTTCTAACACTACAAAACACTTATTAGTTTGTTTTCAGTTTTAATGAAAAACTAATTTAGTGCACTATCTGCCTCTTCCCCTAAAACGGAAAATGAAGGCTTTAGTAAATAGTATGGATATTGTGGAGATTGTTTTAAAAAAAATACAAGCGTTAGAATCAAACAGACCTAGATTCCAATCCCAGTTTCATTGCTCATGAACTGTATAAACTCAGACTTCATTCAGTAACTTATTTCAGTTCTTCATGTCTGTAATAGGGACAAAGTTATGGGATTAGGTGGCATAATCTAATGATGTTTTAAACTCTCAAAAAAAAAAAAGTTAGCCTTCCTTTTTTTTTTTACTAGTTCTTCCCTCCCACTTCTAATCAAATTTAACCTCCTTCTCTGTTCCAGCAGGAAAAAGTGGGAAGGAGAGGAAAAGAATTAGTCAAAGAAAATATTTTTCTTGTTAAAATACTGAAGGAATGGAATGAATATATCTGTTCCCTATAATAAAGAACATCATTTGAGGCTGAGTGGAATAACAAAAAGAACTTGGCTTCTGGGTTTGAATTCTAATTTTTGTACTATTTGTTTGACTTAAGTGAGTCACCATCTTCAAAAGTGAGTTTCCACTTCCGTAATAAGAGGTTAATACTCTTCCCCTATATATGTAACAAACTTACTGACACTTCTCACATGGGAGAATTATTTCTAGAGGGAGGGTAGATTAGTACAACCTTTCTGAAAAACAATTTAAAAATACATATCAAGAGCTTTAAAAATATTCCTGACCTTTGATCCAGGGATCGCACTTCTAAGATTCTAAACCAAAGAAAAATAAAGACATAAAAGACTATGCATATAAGGGGAAAGAATTTTAAAAAGAATATATATATATATATATAACTGAATCACTGTGCTGTACACCTGAAACTAACATGACATTGTAAATCAACTATACTTCAATGTTTTTAAAAAAGGAGGAAAAAAAAGTTTAAACTAAAAAATAAAAACAAAATAAAATAAATCTCCAAAAAAAAAGACTATGCATTCAAACATGTTTATCATGGCATTGCTTAAAATTGAAAGTAATGTAAATGTCAACAAAAAAGAGAGATCTGGTTGTGTAAACAGTGGTACAAAACAGACCACTCCGATTATGAAGACTTGTATTAAAACAAAAATACTGACAATATTAAGTGGAAAAAAAAGGAATATAGACATGTATTACGGTTATTTAAAAATGGGGGGTGAGGGTAAGGATACAAAGAAATAACTCCAAGTGCTAACAGTGGTTATAAATTTCACATTGAGTAAAAGGTTTACTTTTTTCCCTCCGGTTCCTTATTTTCTTTAATGTGCTGATAGTTTAAAATCATTTTTATATGTCATGACTTTAAATCATTTACATATAATCAATATAAATATTTTATATAATCAACTACAAAAATAATAAACATGAAGAGTTTCCTTTCCCTGATGAATATAAAACATTCATCCAATAAAAAGAGCATTCATTCATTCACTTTTCAAAGACATGGGAATCTGCTATATCCATACACAGAATGAACTTCTCAGTTTATACAATTTTGTCTCCATTCTAATTTGGCCATTTACTATGTGCCAGGCACAATTCCAGACGGAATACAGAACAAATCAAAGTCCTTCCTCTCAAGTCGTTTTTTCCCGAGTCTTGATTTCAATTATTTCAGCAACTAGTATACAGAGTTAATAGCACCAAAAACATCAGCCTGCTCAAGTTAAAACACTGCTTCACACCAAGTCCTTTTTCCTTGGAAGCTAAGTGTTCTCTATCGCTTAAAAAGAGCCCCAAGTGGTTAATGCAGCTCACGAATATACCCTTCTTTGAAGCTCGAGCACCAGCAACACCTCAGATCTAGAAAAGACTTGCCAGTTTAAAGTAGGACTTTGCCTACATAGTCATTAACTTTTAAAGCAAACTAGTACAGGGAGTATATAGGTCCTCTGGTGTTCCGCAGATACCCTCGGACACCATTTGAGTGGTTCAGGAACTCCCAGGGGGCTGGGGGATGCAGGAAACCAGAAGGGCAGCTCCACCTGCGAAGCTCTCTAAATCAAGTGCTTCCACTACGGAAGGACCCCTCCAGGGCGGGCCTGCAAGCCTTCTTGACAGAACGACCCAGGAAATTACTGCATGACTGAACGAACCTGAGGAAAATCGACTCCAGGAATTTAACAACTTCTATCACAACACTCCTAACAGAGCCATCGGGGAGAACTCCGCTCTCTTCTTTAAAAAAGAAAAAAGAAAAAAAAAAGTTCCACCCAGAAGAGAAACAACAAGTGGCTTTCCTGACTGGAAGAAGAGCTGCACGGCCTCAGAGTGCTAAGGTCGCCCCGGGCCCATGAAACCCGCGGTACCAAAGCCTGGGCGGCGCGAATCCCGGTACAGGGCCGGGGCAGAGGGAGGCCCACCAACCGCCGGCTCCGCACTCCAAGGCCCGCGACCGGACCGGCCCCAGGCTTCCCCGCCCTCCTCGGGCATGGCGGGCACCCGGGAGGGAGAAGCCAAAGCCGCAGGACCGGGGCCGGGTGACAGGTTTATTGCCCCCAGTGAGCAACTTGGGCTTCTCGTCACCCTCCCAACCTCAACTCTAACCGCGCATCCCTCCTTAGTGTACCTGACACACTGAAGCGCGGAACGCCGCAAAGTCCGAGCGCTCCGTGACCTGCAGCGCCCGGTCCCCGAGCTCCGACTCCTTCTCGCGCCGGTCAAACAAGTACACCGTCCTGTAGCCGTCGCCTCCGCCGTCCTCTCCGGTCCCCACCGAGGGCCCGCCGCCGTCCGCCGCTGCCATATTGGGGAAGAGGAGAGAAAACAGCAGCGCCGGCCTCTGCGGCCGTCGCGCTAAAGGCCGAGGTACGGGCTCCGCGCGGCACCTTCAGCTCCAGCCCCCGGGACGGCACAAGGCCTCTACCCCGGCGCACTCAGCTCCTCCCTCGGCGGCGGCGGCGGCCGACCAGTCGCAGGCGCGAGGATCACCCGGGAACCGATTCGAACGAGCTCCTACCCGTACACCACGTCACTTCCGCGGCCGAGGAGGGGGCGCGCGGCGCGCTCCTCGCAAGGCCTGGTCCCGCGCCCGCTGCCGCCCAGGCGAGGTCGCAACGCTACCCGCAACCAGGCCCGCCGCCTGTAGCTGTGGCGCAGGAGAAAGAGGGGCCGCCGGCGGCGCGCAGGAGGCGGGGCGAATCCGGCAGGCCGCGCGGGCCGGGGCAGGGCTTCGGAGTCCACTGCCTGGGGCCCGCCCCTTTCGCCCTCGCGAAGTTGGAGGGAAGCGCGGTCCCTAGCGGGCGGCGGCGCTCTGAGGGAGCGACCCGGTATCCGAGGCGGGAGAGCCTATCCCGCGAGCGGCCGGGGGAGTCTTCCGAGGGACTGTTTTCTCCCGGCCCAGAGGGTCCTGGTACCTTCTCGCCTCTCCATAACCCCGACCGAGCCTATCCGGCTTCGAGCTCCTGGCGCCGCGGCAACGGCTGCGACTTAAGGACCAGGTCGCGTGAACGCGGCGGTGGGAAGCGCCAGGCCCGCGGGCCTCGCGGTGTGGACCTGCCCCCGCCACGAGCACGTGGGTCCCCACGCGGAAAAAAACGACGCCGAGACAGCCTGAGCCGCTTTTTCAGTCCCATTTCCTAGTGGTTATGTGTGGGCCGCGGCATGGACCTCCGAGACAAAGCGGGGCCCGGAGAACCTCCCCACCGAGTTTCTGTGACGTCACCGCGGCCTCCAAGGGTCCCGGCGACCATATCTGCCCGACGTACACGCCTACCCAACGCCGCCGCCACCACGCGTCTGGGAGTCGTGCACAAGCACCCCTATGCCACAGAGTTGTTAAGAATAAGTTAAATAATGTTCGCAAAGGGTTTTTTTTTTTAAATACAGGAGGTTCTATTAATCTATTTTATACATATTAGTGTATACATGTCAATCCCAATCTCCCAATTCATCCCACCACCACCCCCGCCACCCCTCCTCGCATTTCCCCCCTTGGTGTCCATATGTTTGTTCTCTACATCTGTCTCTATTTCTGCCTTGGAAACCGGCTCATCTGTACCATTTTTCTAGATTCCACATATATGCGTTAATATATGATATTTGTTTTTCTCTTTCTGACTTACTTCACTCTGTATGACAGTCTCTAGGTCCATCCACGTCTCTACAAATGACCCAATTTTGCTCTTTTTTATGGCTGATTATTATTCCATTGTATATATATGCCACATCTTTATCCATTCATCTTTCGATGGACACTTAGGTTGCTTCCATGACCTGGTTATTGTAAATAGTGCTGCAATGAACATTGGGGTGCATGTGTCTTTTTGAATTATGGTTTTCTCCGGGTATATGCCCAATAGATTGCTGGGTGTATGGTAGTTCTATTTTTAGTTTTTTAAGGAACTCCATACTTTCTCTATAGTGGCTGTATCAATTTACATTCCCACCAACAGTGCAAGAGGGCTCCCTTTCCTCCACACCCTCTCTAGCATTTGCTGTTTGTAGATTTTCTGATGATGCCCATTCTGACCAGTGTGAGATGATACCTCATTATAGTTCTGATTTGCATTTCTCTAATAATTAGTGATGTTGAGCAGCTTTTCATGTGATGCACATGCCTCCCCTCCACCACCGCCAACACGTGGCTGAGAATCGTGCACGAGCACACCTATGCCAGAGTTGTTAGGAATAAGTTAAACGATGTTCGCAAAGGACTTAACATGCACTACGCTTTCGGTAACAGCCTTTATTGCGCTTCATTAAATATCCTTATCCTGGCCTGTAGTGCCCTAACTCAACAACAAATAATATTGTCATTGTTAGACGACTAGGTTTAGTCATTTACTCTCCAGGTCTTAAAATATTTAGTGAATATTTTGTGCTTGAGAGTGACACGTAAATTCATTAAGACTGGGGGATTTTTTTGATTCTTCAAAAGTGTGGGTGATAAAGTATATTTTCCGTTTTACTAGGTTTGCCAAAACCTTCATGGTTAATTACATGGATAGACTAATCATTGGTGTATGTTAGAAATCTAGATTTGCTTGTCCAAATAAAGATGCTCCAGAATTGTAGGATGTGTGTGTGTGTGTTTGGCTAGACATATAAGGTATTAAAGGTGGAACACACAGTTGGAACAAAAGTGTGAAGGCATGTGTTTGGGAGGAGCATAAATAATAAGGGCTGGAAGTGGGGAGAATGGAACAGTAGATGGTGGAAGATAAAACTGGGAAGAGGCCAGATGTGGCCAAATGCCATTCATGTTCCTGAAGGGAGATATGAGGGAAAACTGAGACCAAAGTAACACCGACTCCTATGGGATTTCTTTGACCTCTCACATTTTACCTTTCAAATTCAAGTGCACTTTTTGTTATAGTCCATTATCTAATGGTGTTTGATTTAAATGACAAAAAAAGTTTTTCATATCTTAATGAGTGAAATGAATTGCCTGTTTCATCAAATTGGGACTAGAAGTTCATCATCAGGACAATTTCTCATTTCTCTATAATACTAAATTATGCAAATGCATGGGTACAAACAGAAACTCTTTTTTTTTTTTTTTTTCTTCTGTACGCGGGCCTCTCACTGTTGTGGCCTCTCCTGTTGCGGAGCACAGGCTCCGGACGCGCAGGCTCAGCGGCCATGGCTCACGGGCCCAGCTGCTCCACAGCCTGAGGGATCTTCTCAGACCAGGGCACGAACCTGGGTCCCCTGCATCGGCAGGCAGACTCAACCACTGCGCCACCAGGGAAGCCCCAAACAGAAACTCTTTGTATGTCTTTAGAAGAGATTTAAAGATAATCTCACTGAGGAGAGATACAAAATGCTGCCAGAGAAGTGTACTACAATATTACAGGCAACTATTGGTGGAAACACAGATATGTATCTTGTTGAGAGGTCAACTCTGAATCACTGTCTTCTGTGGCAGTTTGGCAGTCTGAAACATTTGCCAGTCAACTTTTGTTCTCAGAGAGAAACTCCCCAGATAACTTTTTCAGCAAAGAAAGATGATGTTTGCTTTTTATTTTTTTTTAATTATAGTTAATTTACAATGTTGTGTTAGTTTCAGGTGTACAGCAAAGTGATTCAGTTATACATATTGATATATATATATTCTTTTTCAGATTGTTTTTCATTATAGGTTATTTCAAGATATTGAATATAGTTCTCCATGCTATACGGTAGGTCCTTGGTTTTTTTATCGATGATGTTTGTTCTTTAATTTTCATCACAAATAAATAAGAGTTTGAAATGACCCAGTGCCACAATTAGTTCTCTTTAATTGACTAGTAATTTTTCTTTTCATTAGCCATCTTATCTTATAGAGTATAAATATTTAAGTATCTCTGTATCAGTTATCTCTTGCTGCAAAACAACATACCCCCAAACTTAGTGGCCTCTTGTGCAACTCCTCATGCCCCTCCTCCTGGGAGAGAGTGAATAACAGCTCTTCAACTCCACAATTCAAAACCTCCTCCAATAAAACTGTGTTGCAAAAAATGGGAAAGAAACAATGGAAAAGAGTAAAATGAGTCAGAGGTAGAGCCTGAAGGTTTTGTGATGGGAGAAATATTGGACTGATGTGTAGTGAATGGGAAGGTGGTGTATATCCTTCAGCAGAAGAGATTTACAGGTGCTAACAATACTTGAAAACTGGAAGAAAATTCAGATCGTTCAAAGTTAAAGTATTTCTTATTTCTGAAAAAGCTGGTAAAGAAAAAGATGGCACAAAAGTAAAATCTTTATGTGACAGTGAATCTGATGACAGGAAATCAAAGAAGAAAAGAGATTCTTCTTTGCCAAGATGCTTTGCCAGTGGTCTTGATCCTGAGCAAATAACTGTGTTACATAGAGCAGTGGTAATTAATATTTCTCATGAAATGGAAAGATGCAGATGAAGCAGACTCGGTGCTGTGGAAGAGGCAAACATGAAGTGTTGTCAAATTTTAATTGCTTTTTACGAAGGGAGACAAACTTCTTGTCCAGAAGATGATCAATTATTGTTTACATACGTACAAAAATCTGGTCTTGGTTTATGACTTATTAGTATGAAAAATAACTACATTCTAATGAAAATCAAGTTTGATGTGTTCATTTTGAGTAGTATTAAGGGAATTGTTGAGTTGTTGAGTTGTTCTTGTTTTTATTTTTTTTCTATCAAAAGCACTGGTTACTTTGAATAAATAAAACTTTCTGTAGTTTCATTTATCAGAACAGAATGTTTGATACCATGGTTTATTATTTTCTCTGCATTAGAGAACAGCTTTTCTAAAATGTTAGAAAAAATTTCCATAGTCATTACTCAATCAGAATTTCCATTTATTATTTTTAACCTATAATGCCCAAGGACCATTCTGGGTTTATTTGTTTTTGTCTGTATACAGAAATACATATGTAAATGCTTGTTGTTGGGTTTTGGGTTTGTTTTTTTTTTTTTTTACATTCACCAAAACAAAAAAGGCATTTTTTTACAACCATGAGTAAGTCCGTGTTGTTTCTGGGATGCCATCATTCTGAGCAACCTAGGAAATAGATCACCTCAAGCTAAACTGAAAATTCTCCTGAAGCCATAACCTTTCAAATCAAATAGATGTCCCTAACACCATACAAAAATAAACTCAAAATGGATTCGAGACCTAAATGTAAGACCAGACACTCTAAAACTCTTAGAGGAAAACATAGGAAGAACACTCTGACATAAATCACAGCAAGATCTTTTTTGATCCACCTCCTAGAGTAATGGAAATAAAAACAAAAATAAACAAATGGGACCTAATGAAACTTAAAAGCTTTTGCAAAGCAAAGGAAACAAGACGAAAAGACAACCTTCAGAATGGGAGAAAATATTTGCAAACGAATCAATGGACAAAGGATTAATCTCCAAAATATATAGACAGCTCATGCAGCTCAATATTAAAGAAACAAACAACCCAATCACAAAATGGGCAGAAGACCTAAATAAACATTTCTCCAGAGAAGACATACAGATGGCCAAGAAGCACATGAAAAGCTGCTCAACATCACTAATTATTAGAGAAATGCACATCAAAACTACAATGAGATATCACCTCACACCAGTTAGAATGGGCATCATCAGAAAATATACAAACAACAAATGCTAGAGAGGTTGTGGAGAAAAGGGAACCCTCTTGCACTGTTGGTGGGAATATAAATTGATACAGACACTATGGAGAACAGTATGGAGGTTTCTTAAAAAACTAAAAAAGAAGTACCATATGATCCAGCAATCCCACTACTGGGCATATACCCAGAGAAAACCATAATTCAAAAAGACACATGCACCCCAATGTTCATTGCAGCACTACTTGCAATAGCCAGGTCATGGAAACAACCTAAATGCCCATCGACAGATGAATGGATAAAGAAGATGTGGTACTTATATACAATGGAATATTACTCAGCCATAAAAAGGAACAAAATTGAGTCATTTGTAGAGACGTGGATGGATCTAGAGACTGTCATACAGAGTGAAGTAAGTCAGAAGGAGAAAAACAAATATTGTATATTAACGCATGTATGTGGAACCTAGAAAAACGGTGTAGATGAACTGGTTTGCAGGGCCGAAGTTGAGACACAGATGTAGAGAACAAACGTATGGACGACAAGGGGGGAAAACCGCAGTGGGGTGGGGATGGTGGTGTGCTGAATTGAGCGATTGCGATTGACATGTATACACTGATGTGTATAAAATTGATGACTAATAAGCACCTGCAGTATAAACAAACAAACAAAAAACCCAACTAATACTAAACTTTCTTTGGGTTATTTGTATGGAAATGTGTTAATATAAATGTTTCAGACATTACATGAAATTTCTAAAAATCTTATATGTTCTGGTATAATGTTATAAGTCATAATTCTAGTTATTACTTTAAAATGTATATCTCAGAAATAACTAAATTTCCTTGTCAATTGCATTATTATGAACTTTCATCAAATCTTTAACCGTGGTCACTTTTAAGTCTTTTGTCATTTGCAGACAGTTCTGGGTGTACTCTGATGCTTTTGCAAAAATGTTCCTATAAAAGGGTTTCATCTTCAAGGAATTCATGGAAAAGACTCTGACAAGTACAGGTTTCTGGTAACTGACTATACGGCTGAACTGAATGAATAAGCATTTTCAGAACTCTAATGGAAAACTGATGAATTCATAAAAGTGCTAAAAAAAGATCAAGATGAAAAAAAATTAATTACATGGCACTGAGTGAACTGATGAGAATGATTATAATTTCTGTGACTTTCTGTTTGAATAAAAAAAAAAATCTCACAAGGACTCAGAGGCAAAAAATATACAAATCAATTTTCACTGCAAATTAAAGGAGCTGTTGCAGTGGAGGATTACTAGACTGAATGTCAATATTATGACACAGTATGAGTGTGTTTCGTGTTTGGTAATTGCAATCATTGTTGCTTTTGTTGTGGTCAGCCATTTACAATGCTTGGTGTCAGTTTATTTATCTCTTGTAAAAATAAAATGCAGTGTGTGTGTGTGTGTGTGTGCGTGTATGTGAAAAAAAAATTAATGCGTACTTATGGAAAGGAAACAAGCCTTTCCTAAAAGAATTTGTTGGTTGAAATGAGGGTCCACCAAAGGTGATGAAACCAAAAAAACTCAAATAGATGATTCTGTAATTAGTTGGTCAATTTAAATATAAACAATTTAAATTGGATAATTTAAATATAATGTAAGCAATTTAAATTGGACAATTTAAAGCAGTCTTATCAGAATTCCTATCTATATCTATAGTCATATAAATGCAACAGTTTATTTGCAAAACTCCCTGAAAGGAAAAATTTTATCACTACCAACAACCTTCCCACTGCTTAGGAAACTAAACAAATAACTGGTGTGTTTAATTAGCCAAACAAGGCTTTAATGGGCATTTAAAGTTCCTTCTAGAGAACCATTCCTTTATGAAAATTTGAAATCCTTATGTTACATTAACTAAAAGATCATGAGTCATGGACTGTCTGTTTGCTCATGAAACTAATCAGATGATTAGAGATGTTGGACCCAGTAGGATAAATGAGTGACAAACTTTTGCAATCTCAACTAGTCATCTGCATGTTTTTTCTTTACCCAACCATTCCTTACATGTAGGCTCATTCTTTTCAGTATATGTGTTACTGGCTCAGCAGAAATCAGGAAAAACTAACTTTGTATTAATCAGAAGTTATCCAACTGTATATTGTTTATTATATTGTAAATATTGGTGGACAGTGGTCAGTAAATAGTTTCACATTAAAAAAAAACTTAGTACAATAGCTTCAAATAGGAACCATTTATTTGCTCAGGTTTCTGTAACTTGGGCTGAGCAAGAACTTGGGCAGTTCTGCTGTGCTCACTTAAGATCACAAGCAGCAGTCACCTGGCAGCTTGACTGGGGCTGCATGGTCCGTGATGGTCTCACTCACATGGCTGGCAGTTAGCTGAGGCTGTTGAGAAGTGAAGCTCACGTTCCTCTATTAGGCATCTCTAATAGGATTGCGTGGTTTCCTACTTAGCTGTCACAGAACTTCAATAGAAAAAGCTCCAATATGCAAGTGCCTATCAAAGTTCCACTTGCATCATGTTTACTGATCTCAATGACCCAAACTAGTCACATGGTCAAGCCCCTGAGTGGTTCCTTCCCATAACAAAGGGAAGCTTACAGAAATCCCTGCTGATCTGGAGGATAGCATTGCTATATGTGTACTGTGATGAAACCAGTTAGAAAAAGTATTACAGATATAACATAATTGGCAGAAAGTAGAGGGGGGGAAAGAAATCTTGTTAAGATTTGCTGATGAGACTAAATTCCCCCAAAATAAAAATAAAGGGCATGGAAAGTTTTTAAATACTCCTATTTTCTCAAATTTATTTTTTAAGTATATTTCTTTCTGAAAATGTAAGAACAATTTTAGTGACATGAGTTCAGACTTTGCAAGCTAAAACACTTACTTTCTGTAATACAGTTTATGACTCTGATCCCCAATCTACCAGACTGGTAAAGAACAGTCAGGGGCTCCTTCTGTTTCCAGTTTTTTTGTTTGTTTGGCCGGTCCACAGGGCATGCGGGGTCTTAGTTCCCCATCCAGGGGTCAAACCCGTGCCCCTGCAGTGGAAGCACAGAGTCTTAACCACTAGACTGCCAAGGAAGTCCCTGTTTCCAGTTTTAACAAGTTCCAAGCTCTGGGTGGTGGCGGAAGAGGCTCACCCTTGTCTGTATACCCTCTTTAGATCTGGTGGCTTCCTGTTGCTTTTGTGCCACTTGGGATGGGGGAATCACTTGCAAGCCTTCTTTTGATCCTAACTCCCTAAATGTACTGTATAGCTATTTAGGGGAGTAGGGAGGACCATCTCTTCCTACCAGCCTAAAGGAATCTTTTTTAATCTGCAGAAAATTCTTCTCTCTTCATCATTCTTCAAGGTACTCTATCAATGCCTCTAAGTCCTTTTCTCATCTCCAAAGTCCTTTTCTCTATCCCCTCTCCAAAACCCTCTGAATTCTCCTAAGAATTTAAGTTTTTAGGAAAAAAAAAAAATTCCCTGGGGAAAGTATCCTTTCTACTCTGCATCCTGTTTCAGTTATCCATTGCTGTATAACAAAGTACCTGAAAACCCAGTGGCTTAAAACAGTCATTCTCTTTATTTGCTCACGGTTTGGGCAGGGCTTGATGGAACCTGGTCCACATGGTATCAGCCTGGGCAGTTTTTAGAGGAGTCACTTCCCAGATGCTTTACTCACAGGGCTGGCAATTTGGTGCTGGTTGCTGGCCAGGAGCTCTCCTGGGGCTGTTGCCTCTGTCCCTTGCCTCTCCTCATGGTTAAGTTGGGATTCTCACAGAGGGGTAGTCAGACTTCTTACGTGGGGGCTGGCTTCTCCTAGAGCACAAACAAAAGTGGAAGCCTGTAGACCTTAAATTTTAGGACTTGAATTGGAAAAGCATTCCTTCTGCCGTACTCTGTTGGTTAAGGCAGGTCACAGGGCCATCCTGGATTTATGGCACAAGGGACTATGACACAAGCTGGAATAGGGGAAACTTGGTCCTTTGGGGGCTACAAGAGTAATAGTCTATATCAAAGTTCTCCTGGGGCAAGAAAGCACAGAACCTGCTATTTTCTTGAATTAATGTAGGGAGTTGGTTGTGGTTGGTTAAAGGAAAATAAAAGCAGAAAAAAAAAAGTTAGAATATGTTAATATCTCAAGATATACCTCTAGCCATATAGGCCTTTACCAACTTTCTCCTGATGCATTAACTTTAGTTTCCATGTCATCTAAGGAACTAACTTTGAAAAAACATCTTAAATTTTAAAAATTAACGGTTTGTGTTTTCACTTTTTGGTTATAAAACACTGATGATTTTTCCTTCAAAAATCCATGCAGTTGAATTTTCTCTTTATATACAAAAAATAATACTTAGCACTTATTGAGCTCTTCAACTGCCAGTACCTCTACAAGGACTTTACATTTTCTTGTTCAATCTGGCAGCACGTGGGATCTTCCCAGACCAGGGACTGAACCTGTGTCCCTTGCATTGGCAGGCAGATTCTTAACCACTGCACCACCAGGGAAGTTTTTACATTTTTTAATTTACTTCATATATATAAAAGAGTATATATAATCTAGATGTCTGTTAAAAGACAAACACACGTGTAGCCACCGCCCAATTTAAGAAAAAGAGTATTCCTGGTACTTTGAAGGCCCCAGTGTACCCCTCCCAAAATGTCATCTCTCTACTGCTGAGGTAATCTCCATTCTGAAATGTGTAGGTACTTTTTTCCTTCTGTTTATAATAGATTCTTTGGTTTTTTAATGTTTTTGAATTTATATACCATAAAAGAAAAACAATATACTCCTGCTGTGTGTGTCCTCTGCTCTCAATATTCTTTTTATTTTATTTTATTTATTTATTTTGGCTGAGCCACACAAGTGGGATCTTAGTTCCCTGACCAGGGATTGAACCCACTCCCCCTGCATTGGAAGCACAGAGCCTTAACCACTGGACCTCCAGGGAAGTCCCTGCTCTCAATATTCTACCACAGCACTATCTCACTTCTGACCCCAGATGTGCAGGTTTTCCACACATCAAACAATCTGTAACACCAGGTGGGCATCCTACAGTTTAATTCAATTTTGACACTATCTACCTAGAGAAAGTGTCAGATCCCACAGGTTAGGGGTTCAGTCCTACAGGACTGCCCCCTTCCCTACTTCAGATGCCCAATCACAAATCCAGGTTGTCACCTGTGCTTCTAACCCAATGGCTATAAGTCAGAGTGTCCCATGACCCTCTTTGCAGTTTCAATTAATCCTTTAGAGAAGCTCACAGAATTCAAGAACACAATTTACTTACTAGTTTACAGGTTTATTAGAAAAGGTACAAATCAGGAAGAGTTAGATGGAAGAGATGTATCGTGCGAGGTATGGGGAATGGCTGTGGAGCTTCCCTGCTCTCTTTGGGCTTCCGCTCTCCCAGAACCTCTATGTGTTCATCAACACAGAAGCTCTCCAAATCCTGCCTTTTGGGGTTTTTTTGGAGGCTTCACTATGTAGGCAAGATTGATTAAATAAATCTCTGGCCATTGGTGACTGATTCAACATCCAGCTCTTCTGCCCTCCTGGGAGGTACAGTGGAGGACTGAAAGTTCCAACCTTCTAATCCCAGCTGGTTCCCTTGGCAACGAGCCCCCATCTTCTGAGGCTTTCCAAGAATCCCCTCGTTAACATAAACTCAGATGTAGTTGAAAGGGTCTTGTTATAAATAACAAAAAACACCATTATCATTCTTATCACTTAAGAAATTCCAAGGTTTTGGGGACTATGTGCCAGGAACAGTGGACAAAGACTAAATATATATTCCATATTATAAATAAAAATATTGCATATACATTCTTCTGCAACTCCTTTTTGCTCAACGTATTTGTGAGATTCAGTCATGTTGATGCGTGTAGCTGTGTTTCATTCTTTTTTTTACTGCTATATAGCATTTCTTGATATGAATACACCACAGTTTTTCCATTTTCATACCAATGGACATTTTAATTATTTCCAGGATTTGGGTGTCTTGTTTGCTTGTTTTTGCCTCTTTTTAAAAAAATTTTGTTTTTGTTTTTGCTTTGGCCTTTTTAAAATCAGGCTCCTATGAATATTTGTGTATGTATTCTGATGTTCTTATGCAATGGATATACTGCACAGCATATATGTCAAGTGTCATAGAGTATGTGTATTTACAAATTTACCTGATAATGCCGAATTATTTCCCAGTAGGATAGAAGAGTTACTACTGCTCCACTTTCTTGTCAACACTTAGGAGTGCTTTTTTACTTTAAAAAATTTGTCAGGCCCTGGTGGCTGGCGCAGTGGTTGAGAGTCCGCCTGCTGATGCACGGGACACGGGTTCGTGACCCGGTCTGGGAAGATCCCACATGCCGCGGAGCGGCTGGGCCCATGAGCCATGGCCGCTGAGCCTGCGCGTCCGGAGCCTGTGCTCTGCAATGGGAGAGGCCACAACAGTGAGAGGCCCGCAGACCGCAAAAAAAAAAAAAAGCTTGTCAGTCTGGATGTAAATTAGTATTTCATTGTGGTCGTAATTTGCAGTTCCCTCCTTATAAATGTGATTGAGCATCCTACCATATGTTTACTTCCTAATTGTGTTTGCTCTTCTGTGAAATGCCTGTTCATGCTCTGTGCTTATTTTTCTATGGTTTTATTTTTTTCCTGTTGATTAGTAGGAGTTCTTTATATATCATGGCTACTAAACTTTGGTTGGTTATATGTCTTATTAACAACTTTCCCTAGTTTGTGGCTTGTATTTACTCTTTCTTTCTGTGATCTTTCAATGAGCAGTAGTACTTGATCTTAATGTGATTAACTTTATCAATCATTTCCATTATTGTTTGTCTGTTTTTAAGAATTCCTGGGAATTCCCTGGCAATCCAGTGGTTAGGACTCTGCACTTTCACTGCAGGGGGCACGGGTTCGATCCCTTCTGGTTGGGGAACTAAGATCCTGCATGCCACATGGAAAAAAAAAAAAGAATTCTTCTACTACCAAGGTTTTCTCAAATTTTATTCTTCAAGTTTAAACTTTTTCCATTAAAAAAATTTGTCTTTATTTCGTATGGAGTTGATTTCTATGCATGATACTGAAAAGGGATCCAATTTCTTTTTTTAATGAATAATTGTCTGAGCATCATTTATTGAACAGGTAGTCCATATTTTCCCTGCTATAACCTGTGTAACTTTTGTCACATACCAAGTTTCCATAAATGCATGCTTCTGTTCTTGGATTTTCTAGTCTGTTCTATTGGTTAATTTCCCCCCCCCCCTCTCTGCTAATATTGCACTGTCTTAATTATCTAGCTTTATTATGTTTTGAGATCCTATCGGGCAAACCACACCACCTTATTCTTCTTTAGGAATGTCATGCAGTTGGTTCTTAAGTGTCACTGCAAGAATGATGACTTCCTCCTCTTCTTACTCAGTGTTTTCTCACTTTAGAGACACTTGAGATTGTGGTCAACTGCATTTCCATGGCAGCAAAACCCATGGTTCAATAAGGAGCTGAGTACATTATAAGCTTTTTAAACTGACTGTATTGCTTACTATTAAGGACTTAGCTGTGCTCATTATGAGATGCCACAAACCCTTTTTCATCTTGTTCTTAAGTACCCTGTGCATTCTGATTCAATTACAGCACTAACACCAGGTTCCGTAACAGCACAGAAGGATCAAATTTTCTAATCACTCACTGCTTATATAAAAATTTCTCCTTCTTGGGTTTTCATGATTTTCACCCAACTGAACTAAAGGGGAAAACATGATTCTGCTGATTTTGTTTGTATATATACATGCATGTGGTAATACTTTTAAGAGGAATAAAGTTGGAAATGTTCTACCCCAAATTCTAAAAGTAAAATTGACCCTCTGGACTAGAATGATGTGCTGCTTTATCCTGTGACTTCTCCATCCCCCTCATGCCCCAAACTGAGAAGGACGGCTATCAGCAGTCAGAAGCAATAAAATTTTCTACATGTGAGTGGCATAATATGACCCGTTCTAAAAAATATAACTTTGGCAACAGTGTTACATTCTGTGCAGACACCATGTTGTACAGACTATACCTTATTCACATTATCAGTAAAGTGACAGTTATTAAAGGTCTATTATAATTTTTTCACTCATCAGATACTTATTGTGTGCCAACTAGATGGTGAAGTTACAAATCAAAGTTCCCATCTTCCCCATGCTCATGTTCTACAGGGGGAGATGGAAACAATCTAACAATTACATATACAGAATATCAAGTGGCAATCAATGTGCTATGGAGAAGAATTTCAAAGGATGTGGAGTCCCAGGGGCTGGAGGGTCACAATTTTATATAGTGGTCAGAGAACATTTTCTGAAAAGGTGACATTTGAGCAGAAAGCGGAAGGAAGTGAAGGAGCAAGTTGTAAAGGTCTATGAGACGAATGGTCCTGGCAGAGGGAAAAACAAGTACAAAGATCCTGAGTTCTCAGCATGGGTGGCATTATGACAGTAATAGAGGATGCAAACAGACAGATAAATGGGGGAGAGAAGGAATAATGGGAAGGGCCTTATAGGTCACCATGATAACTCTGGCATTCATGCTGAAGGAAATGGGAAGTACTGGGGGACTTTGAGCAGAGGTGTGATAGGGTCTGGCATATTTATTTATTTATTTATTTATTTATCTATTTATTTATTTCAGTACGCGGGCCTCTCACTGTTGTGGCCTCTCCCGTTGCGGAGCACAGGCTCCGGACGCGCAGGCTCAGTGGCCATGGCTCACGGGCCCAGCCGCTCCGCGGCATGTGGGATCTTCCCGGACCGGGTCACAAACCCGTGTCCCCTGCCTTGGCAGGAGGAGTTTCAACCACTGCGCCACGAGGGAAGCCCGAGTCTGACATATTTTTATTTTATTTTATTTTGGGAGGTGTCTGACATAATTTTTTAAAATATTTATTTATTTGGCTGCACCAGGTCTTAGTTGTGGCATGTGGATCTAGTTCCCTGACCAGGGATTGAACCCAGGCCCCTTGCTTTGGGAGCGCAGAGTCTTAACCACTGGACAGCCAGGGAAGTCCCCTGACATTTTTAAAGAGAACTTCTTTGACTGCTATGTTGAAAACAGACTGTAAGGGGCCAAATGTAGAAACCAACCGACCAGTCAGGAGGCTGATTCAATAATCCAGACAAGAGATAAGAGGGCTTGATCTATGCTAGTAATGGTGGAGCTGAAGTGAGGTGGTCAGATTCTGGATATATTTTGAAGGGAAGCTAAAAGATTTGCTAATGATTTGGATGTGTGGCATGTGAAAGAGAGAGGCATCAAACCGTTCTCCAAAACATGTGGCTCCCTGGGAAGTGCGGTGCATACTTGTATATTTTTGGCTACCCAGCCTCTCTATCCCTTCTTATGTTTGGAGAATTCCCCATCATATAAATCTAGGCGTCAGACAGAGCACATCACCAACTGAAGGTGTGGCTACCAGTGCCAGAAACAACTTGTTCCAGTCTCCCAGGATGCTGAGGTACACCCATGTGACCAATCAGACATTAATGGGGCGTCCAGCTCGTGAAGGCAACAGAGATACCCTTAGCCCATTGTAGAGTGGTGTGTGCTGTGCAAGGGGCAGTGGTGTCCTCATGGGACCTGTTCATGAAGTTAACTATGCTTTGGCCAAGTAATTTTCTAGTAGGGTTTGTCAGCCTCCCAGAAAATCTACAAGCTACACAGTTGCCTAGTCAAAAATACTGTTTTTGCTTTTATTTTTTTTAATTATTTTTTAACATCTTTATAGGAGTATAATTACATTACAGTGGTGTGTTAGTTTCTGCTTTATAACAAAGTGAATCAGCTGTACGTATACATATATCCCCATATCTCCTCCCTCTTGTGTTTCCCTCCCACCCTCCCTATCCCACCCCTCTAGGTGGTTACAAGGCACCGAGCTGATCTCCCTGTGCTATGCGGCTGCTTCCCACTAGCTATCTATTTTACATTTGGTAGTGTATATATGTCCATGCCACTCTCTCACTTCGTCCCAGCTTACCCTTTTTAATTATTTAAAAAAATTTTGGCCATGCCAGGCAGCTTGTGGGATTTTTAGTTCCTCAACCAGGGATAGAACCCAGGCCCCCTGTATTGGAAGCATGGGGTTTTAACCACTGGACCACCAGGGAAATTCCTGTTTCTACTTTTTTTTTTTGCAGTACGCGGGCCTCTCACTGTTGTGGCCTCTCCCGTTGCGGAGCACAGGCTCCGGACGCACAGGCTCAGCGGCCATGGCTCACGGGCCCAGCCGCTCTGCGGCACGTGGGATCCTCCCGGACCAAGGCACGAACCCGTGTCCCCCACATCGGCAGGCGGACCCTCAACCACTGCGCCACCAGAGAAGCCCCCTGTTTCTACTTTTAAAAGAGCCAGAGATAGTTTCTTTTCCTTGTAAATAAAAACCCCAGTTGATATATTAGGGATTAATATTCCTACTATGAATGCTATTGTATTAATAGCTGCCATTCATTAAGTGATTGAAGCACTTATATCAATTAATTCTGCTAGATAAATATTATTCCTATATTAGAATTGAGGAAACTGAGACATAAAGGATAAATCACTTGCCCAAGGTCATATGGCTAGTAATTGACAGAGCCAGGACTAAAATCCAAATTTATCTGACCCCAAAGCTTGAACACTTATACACTGCAGATAAGTTCATTTGGGGTTCATATAATATTGTGAACTATCATTTTTCCATTAATTGAGCCCTCTGTATAACCTCTATATATATTCACAAGTGTTAAATTTCCTTGAAATCCTGAAGTGCTGAAATAGATGTGTCATTGTTTTGAAAACTTATCATAGTCTGGTGAAAACCATAAATATAATTCAAAATAAATACTAATGTTTGTTAGTTTTGTTTGAAATTTGGGCAAACTTTTCTGAAAGTTTCAGTTTTAATAGATCTTGTTTTGATCAGTAAGAATCTGGAGGTAAAGTTCTATATTGTCAAATACACCAAGCTCTTTTTTCAGATGGCATCTGTTACCACTGAGACATTGTAGTATGAGAGCTGACATTAAGTACTATAGCAGACTCAAAAGCACACACTTTTTGTGCTCTTTTTAAAAATTAGCTAAAATATCTATAGTTACCTAAAATACAGGGCTGGCTGATGGTTTTGGATATTTGAAACTCGCTGCTTTAAAAAAATGTTGCTTACTAATAAGAGGAGTGACTAAAAAGGAACGAAACTGGATTGTTAGAAAAGAAATTGCGGTTTGTGAGCCTCTGTGAAGCACTCAGAGGAGGAGCACGTTATAATAAACTTCTTGTTTTAATGGTACAGCATTAAAGAAGTGATGTGGTGTTAGGGGCATGAAAACTGAGCTAGAAGTGAGAACACTTGCTCCCAAGCGTCAAACGTACCCCCTCTCTAAGCTATGCAACTCAGGGCAATTCCACAAATACTGAGCACAAGATTAACAAGGCAGAGATGAATAAAATAGACAAGAAACATAGAAAACTGTGATGCCTTATTAGAAGTGTTCATTCATTTATTCATTAATCCATTCAGCATTTGTTGCCATTTACATGCCTATCTTGTGTCAGGTGCTGGGGTTTCAAAGATGAACAAGGAAAAAGCCCTCCCTGCCCCCCACCTCTGTCCTCCCAAGGAGCCAGTGGCCCAGGAAATAATGACCAGCCTTGCTGTGGCACTGACATTCTACTCCGCCCTCCCACAGATTTCCGTGGCCCTTCCCAGCTCTTCCTTTCGCTACCAGCCACCTCCCCACACCCTTAGTTTAGCTCACTGGACTCAATTTAGACCTTATTCCCCCAAGTAAGACTTTCCTGCCCCGGCGGGGGCAGGCTGCCTCTGCCTCCCCAACACCTCCTGGGCCAAAATGATCTTTAGACACCTCCTGGGCCAAAATGATCTTTAGACACCTTAAGCTCTGAAAATATGACTGTTTCTCACTCCATAGATAAAAATACAAACAATACAAAACTATAATAAGGAAAACTATATATAATTAATCTGCTCTTCCCGATATTCTAAACCTTGCAAAGTCAAATGCACTTTATCATTACATTGGACATGACCGAGAGCATACCAAATTTTGCATACACATTCACGGGGTTCATTGATTTTCTGAGGTCCATCATGGTCCCCAGATGATACTAAAATACTGTTTATTCCAGAATTAAGAAAGGAGTCAGATCCTTAAAGGCCTGGACTCACCAGAAGATTCTGTACTCTGTCAGGATGACAATGTGAGCCAGGAGCTATTGAAAGATTTTAATCTCAGATGGGGCGTGCTTACATTTGCACTTCAGCAAGTTCTCTCAAGCTGTAGTATAGAGAATGGATTACAAGAGTTTACCTAATAACTTGTTGGAGGCTGTTATAAAAACCCAGGCAAGAAATTATGGTTAACTGCTAAAGGGTACTGGTTTCTTCTGTGGGGGAGGTGATAAAAAAATATCTAAAATTAGATGGTGGCAGTGGTTGTGCAACTCCATGAATATACATAAAATCATCGCTTGTATCCATTAAAGGAGTGAGTTTTATGGTATGGGAATTATAGCTCAATAAAGATGTTTTCAAAAAAGCAGCAGATTAAAAAAATAAAAACTCTCACACCTAAACAAATAAATGAATAAATAAGTAAATAAAAGAAGTCATGGTTGGGTTATAGACCTATATGAAAGACTTTCAGAAGATAAGAGAAGGGAGTGAGGAGAGGTAGGAGTCAAGGATGACTCCAGATTTTGGGTTTAGGCCACTGGGGAGGTGAAGAGAAGACATGTAAGTGATCCTGATGCAATGGAAGGGATTCTGGAGGGAACAATACAAATGACTGGAATTGCCCCAGGAAGACTCGAGAGACTCTTTTTTTTATTATTAATTAATTAATTAATTAATTTATGGCTGTGTTAGGTCTTCATTCTGTGCATGGGCTTTCTCTAGTTGTGGCGAATGGGGGCTACTCTTCATTGCGGTGCACAGGCTTCTCACTGCAGTGGCTTCTCTTGATGCAGAGCACGTGCTTTAGGCACCCAGGCTTCCGTGGTTGTGGCATGTGGGCTCAGTAGTTGTGGCTCGAGGGCTCTAGAGTGCAGGCTCAGTAGTTGTGGTGCACAGGCTTAATTGTTCCGTGGCATGTGGGATCTTCCCGAATCAGGGCTCAAATCCATGTCCCCTGCATTGGCAGGTGGATTCTTAACCACTGCACCACCAGGGAAGTCCCTAGAGACTGTTGCCTTGAAGAAAGGAAGGACAAATTTACTTGCCCTCAGTGCAAGAGTGTCAGACTTCTTTCTGAAAAAGCCAGAAAGACTGGCTCACCAAATTCAAAACACAAATATCTAAAGGGGAAAAAAAGGCAAAACTATCAAGGGTACCAAGTTTTTATTAGTCTGTTCACGGTGGGGGAAAAAAAACCACACCAACTCTCTCACACAACCACCATATTTACAAAAGTCACCTGTGCTTTCAGACACCAGCATAACAAAGATCAGGGATAACATTGTCTCAAGAGTCCAGGTTTGTAGGAAAATTTTCAGGGTTTATTATTCTGGAGATCAGAACCGTTCAGGATGACCCTACTATGTTCAGTTTATCTAGGAGTGCAAAATAGCTTTATCATGTTCCTAACTGTAGTATATGATGTGCTTAATCATTTTGGAAGCAGAACAAAGTGCCAGTTTTGCTTCTATAGGAGATTAGTAACAGGATAAAGCATGCAGAAGAAAAGAAAGGATGCAGCAAGGATAGGACTGATAGCATGTAAGCATGGAGTTAGCGGGTTGGGCATGGCAGGTGTCTGAGGCAAGGAGGAAGTGTTATGGGGGAAGTAGTCACTGTTACTGGGGCTCCTGTCTGCCCTGTGTGGTCACTCAGGTGCATCATAGGGCCTGTGAAGACACATAGCACTCAGGTCAAGTAGTTGCTGACATTTGACTTGGGCTCCAAATAAAATGTTGGATACTTGGAAGTATCAAACATTGTAGATACCTGGAAGTATCCAAGGTTGTAGTACTCGGGGAAAATGGAACTGAACACCCAAGGGGGATCCTACTCAAATTGTTGCCGAAAGATGTTGCCTGCCTCAAAGAGGGTTACCTTCTTAAGGATTTAACAGCAGCCCAACTTGGACGCCTCAGGCTTCATCTGGTGGCAGATAATAAATAAGGTGTTTCTAGGCTTCTTTAGAAAGAAAGACTCAAAGCTTTCAGGAACTCATCACCTCCTGCAATAACGAACTAAAGGCTCCACATTTGGCAACAGAAGGCAAATTTATACATAGGCTCTATAGGATAGAAGACTTCAAAGCTCCAAACTTCCCCTGGGGAATCTCTTTCTGCTGCTGCCACCACTAGCTCCTCTTTAAGACTCTAACACCTTCATGAACATTGATCCCTCTTTAATTCCTGGCAGCACAGCTGAGATTCTGCTGGGGTATTCAGACTGTAGTATGCATAAGAAAAACCTGTAAGGGGTGTTTAAGACACAGATTCGTAGCTTCCATACCTAGATATTTTATTTTATTTATTTTTTAAAACAAATTTATTTATTAATTAATTTATTTTTGGCTGCGTTGGGTCTTCATTGCTGCGTGTGGGCTTTCTCTAGTTGCAGTGAGCAGGGGCTACTCTTCGTTGCAGTGCGCGGGCTTCTCATTGGGGTGGCTTGTCTTTGTTGAGGAGCACGGGTTCTAGGCATATAGGCTTCAGTAGTTGTGGCACATGGGCTCAGTAGTTGTGGCTCACAGGCTCTAGAGCACAGGCTCAGTAGTTGTGGTGCATGGGCTTAGTTGCTCTGCGGCATGTGGGATCTTCCCGGACCTGGGCTCGAACCCGTGTCCCCTGCATTGGCAGGTAGATTCTTAGCCACAGTTCCACCAGGGAAGTCCCTTATTTTACTTTTTAATATTTATTTATTTATTTGGCTGTGCTGGGTCTTAGTTGCGGCATGCCAGACCTTTAGTTGCAGCATACAAACTCTTAGTTGTGGCATGTGGGATCTAGTTCCCCACCAGGGATGGAACCCGGGCCCCCTGCACTGGGACGGTGGAGTCTAAGCCACTGGACCAACAGGGAAGTCCTCATACTCACATATTTTAAATCAATCAAGTATGGGACTAGGAATTTTTTTTTAATACATTTATTTATTTATTTTTGGCTGTGTTGTGTCTTCGCTGCGGTGTGTGGGCTTCTCACCGCGGCGGCCTCTCCCATTGCAGAGCACGGGCTCTAGGCGCGCGGACTTCAGTAGTTGTGGCGCATGGGCTTAGTTGCTCTGCGGCATGTGGGATCCTCACGGACCAGGGCTCGAACCCGTGTCCCCTGCATTGGCAGGCGGATTCTCAATCACTGCACCACCAGGGAAGCCTGGGACTAGGAATTTTTATTTTTGACAACTTCCAGGTGATTCTAACAGAGGTAGTCCAAATATGACATTTTGATAAATACTGGACCAAAGAAGACAAAAAGGGTGATGAATATATAAAAGACTGTATAGTCTGATTTACAAAATGCAGCTGAATCATTTGCAGTGTATAGCACTTGCCTTCAAATGGGCAGAGAAATCTTCCCCTAACACAATCTTCACTTCATTGTACAGCAGAAACTAACACAACGTTGTAAAGCAATTTTACTCCAATTAAAAAAAATATATATATAGGGGCTTCCCTGGTGGTGCAGTGGTTAAGAATCCTCCTGCTAATGCAGGAGACACAGGTTCGAGCCCTGGTCCAGGAAGATCCCACATGCTGCGGAGCAACTAAGCCCGTGAGCCACAACTACTGAAGCCTGTGTGCCTAGTCCATGCTCCGCAACAAGAGAAGCCACCGCAATGAGAAGACTGTGCGCCACAACTAGAGAAAACCCGTGCACAGCAGCAAAGACCCAACACAGCCAAAAATAAATAAATAAATTAAAATGTAGTCCCCAAACAAAGCCCAGAAAGAAAACACAGGTTTCCCCCATGGACAGTTTCTATTTTCTATCTAGGTTTCACTTTCCCAAAAGAGATCTAAGCTCTTTCCTAAAAATTGGATATTGCTAATCCTCCCCCTACAGGGCAGTTGGCCTGTTACAGAGTTAGAATGTAGCATTCCCACAAGAGATACATAAGTATTATAGCAAGTAGCTCATTTACTTTTACATAACCATATAAATTATGAAAAACAAGGATGGCTTGTACTTTTCACATTCCTCAAGTCTTTTTTTTTCTTTAGGTCTAAACACTCTCATCAATAGTTCAAGTTGACCTTTGCCAAGCCCAGGCCAGTTCCTCTTCATAGACCCTCCCCCAGCTTGAAGTGATCATCACTCCTATAATTGCCCCACTGCTGTCCCATGGGACTTAGCTCCTAATACTTCTGGAATGTAATCTAGAGAAGAGATATTCTCCAAAGAAAACAGTAAGTTTGTAGAAATAAAACTGCATAAATCACACTGGATTCATTGCACATTGCATCTCCATTCCCAATCATACATAGATGAAGCCTGGACTTTTTCAAAGAACTTTAGTTGGAGCAAAATACGCAAAAAATACTCTCAGTTTTCATGTTTTTGTTCTTTAGTTTTAGAGTAGATGTTTCCTGCTTCTACAGCTGTTGGGTGTGTCCTTCCTCCTGTTCCTGTGCTCTTAATCTAAAAAAAAAAAAAAAAAGCCATCTCAAAAAAGAAGAAAGAACTCAAGCAGAATCACACGTATACACATACACACACACAAGTGCACGTGCACATATACACACAGGGTCCCATGAACGTTTTAGACTTTCAGATTCATAGCATCTCAACCCTTTCCATTTTCGAGAACGTTTTTGCCTTATGTTGCAAAACTAAATCTGTTCAACCCTGTTGCTTTTTCAGAACAAAGGGAAATTTATACCAAATACTGTATTGTCTCCAGCTTTGCTAGCCTGAGACAGAAACTGCTTGCTACTCAAAGCCAGATTCCTCAAGGTGTTCTAACTCAGAGCCAACCACAACAGGAAGGGGAAGTATAGTACATGCTCAGTATAATTTTGCTGTTTTTTCCCCATGTGCCTAAGGCTTCTCACAGAGTGGAGCACCCGTGGAAGTGCAGGAAACAGCTTCTGGGTATCCGAGGTGAGGTTCACCTTAGATACTCCAACAACTGATGAGTGACCTCTTAACTTCCATGTAAGCTAAATCCCCCATTTTCCTCTGCTCAGCTGAATTTTTCCTTGAGTGCTCTTCTAGAACCACAACCCTACTGAGGGTTTTCCATGGCTTTCTAGTCAGCCAAATTACTTTCCCCAGCCAGGACCTCTAACTCTAATTAGGACCTGGGAAAGAGCAAAGCCACTCTGCTAGCAGTCAGACTGTGATAGACAATGTTTTCAACGGGACTCAGTCAGGCCAACAAGACAGTGTCTCTAACCAAACATAACTAAGGCTATGCTGCAGTTGCAAAAATGACTAACAAGCCATCCTTTCTTAGAATCAACCGGCACGAGCCCGAACCCCACTCTGTCTTACTGAGACATCCCATGATTAGTTCTCCTCACTGCAGCGAGTTCAATAAACCCAACTTTTTTCTATAGGTGTGGTCTGGTGGTCTTTTCTTTGGTTGGTGGCTTTAACTGGCTTTTGCTGGCTCTGGTGGCTTCTTCAGCTCTGAGTGCTGTCTCATAGAATTGGAGTTCCCCAACTCTCCCTCCCCCAGAAGCCCCCTTACTACCTTCCTGCTCAAAGTGTCAGAGCCACTTCAGCCCCGCCCCCTTCTCCGCGGCCAACTTCATTTCTGGCCTGATTCATTTCCACAGCTTTCCTTGCTTGGCTGAGAATGGACAATTTCAAAGAGTCAGCTGTTTCACCTCTCTAAATTCCTCTTCCAAGAGGTGAGGCACTAGGTTGTAGGTATAAGAGCACACCTGGGATTCCTTTTCCAGGGTCCGAATAACTTGAACCTTGACCCTCCTGGTGCCTTGAAATCCAAGTCTCTCAAACAGACCTAACCTCATCTCCCCTACTGCAAAGCTGGCAGGTATCTAGGGAATCAGTTTGACAACCATTCCACTTCTCTACCAGCATGCTGGTGGAGTTTTGCATTCTCTACTCTCATGAGCAAAGGACCTAAGGACCTTCTCTTAAGACCACTGGATTAACTACCTTATTCTCTAATTTGTAGAGAACAGACACTGTATTGCTGAGGCTGAAAGATAAGCAGGGAGTAATTTTTCCCTATAATGACATTGCTCTGTTTGCATCCTCTTTTAGACATAATTCCCAAAGGCTTCCCTAAGACAGACCCATTTCTACCGGTGAACAGACTAGCTTCTTTTTATTTTTTATTTTTTAAATTTTGTGTGTGTGTGTGTTAGTTTCTGCTTTATAACAAAGTGAATCAGTTATACATATACATATGTTCCCATATCTCTTCCCTCTTGCATCTCCCTCCCTCCCACCCTCCCTATCCCACCCCTCCAGGCAGTCACAAAGCACTGAGCTGATCTCCCTGTGCTATGTGGCTGCTTCCCACTAGCTATCTACCTTACGTTTGGTACCGTATATATGGATAAAGAAGATGTGGCACATATATACAATGGAATATTACTCTGACTAGCTTCTTGAGCACAGATATTTTTCTCCTTTCTTAGTTGAAAGACCTGCCAGTGGAGAGCAATTCATCACCCACCATCCTCCACCACAGTGGCGCTGTCACCTCCCTTTCGTGGGCAAACAACTCAGGACCTTCCCTCCTTGTATCTTAACCCTGCACTTGTCTGGTGGGTGGACTCTTCTGCCCCAGAACTGATAATCGTCCTCCCAGTCGGAGGTTAGAAGGTCTGCAAGGGATAAAATATCCCACTCTCATAACCCTCTTACAGACTGTTGGTGAAGCGTGTCCCCCACTTGCTCAGTTGCTTGATATTAGCCACTTACCATCCCCAGTTTGACTGTATGCACCCTGCCCCTAACATTTACGTGTAACATTTACATTTACATCCCCTAAATGTAATGTTACATTTTGTACAATTACTCAGCTTCCCCGAGAATAACCTGACTTCCCCGATACTTTTCTAAATTGCTTCACAAACTTCTGTGCCTTTTTTATTGGTTGCATGTTGTTCCCTTCGGAGATCTCTCTTCCTCCTATTAAATTGTTTAACCCCCAAGTGATAACACACAGAGAAAAATCTAACGAATGCCCACAGAAGTCAGGTGGTATAATAGTTCAGAGCTGAGGTTCTGAAATCGTACTGCCTGAATTCTGTTTTGCCATTGACTAAGGAACTTTTCCATTTACTATTGAGAACTTGGCAAAATCACTTAACCTTCCTTTTTCTCAATCTGTGAGAGATAAAGTAAGTAAAAATAAGTAAATTATGGGAACCTTAGTAATATAATTGATAATTATATATAATTGATAAGGTAGATCTTATTAATGATATATCAAATGATACGTCCTAAAAAAGAGAATATGCTTTCCTTTCAATTGCCCGTGAATGTTCACAAAAACTGCTAGGCCACAAAGAAAAACCTCAGCAAAGTGCAAACAATAAATAGTAAAGATAGCATTCTCTGGTCACCATGCAATATAAATAGAAATTAATACAAGTTAGGGCAACAAAGCTCCTTTTATGTGGAAATTTTAACCCATTTTAAACACTTCTTTGAACGAAAAGAAACCACTAACTGAAACTGTAGATGATGAAAACACAGCATCTAAGAACCTAGGGGACTTCCCTGCTGGTCCAGTGGTTAAGATTCCATGCTCTCAATGCAGGGGGCCTGGGTTCCATCCCTGGTCAGGGAACTACATCCCACATGCTGCAACAAAAGATCCCGCATGCTGTAACTAAGACCCCACACAGTCAAATAAATAACCAAATTAAAAAAAAAAAACCCAGGTTGGACTTGCTTCAGCCAGCTCAGCTCCAAGGGCTCCTGCGCTCAGGCTCTCCCTCCTTCACTCCCAACCTCGGAGGATCCAAGGCAGGAGGAAATCGCTGTGCTTGTCAGCCACCATGGCTTTGGCATGTGCAATGCTGGCTTTGCTGGAGATAATGCCCCCTAGCTGTGTTCCCATCCATCCTCGGGTGCCTCAACACCAGGGTTTCATGGTGGGTGTGGGCCAGAAGGACAGCTACCTGGAGGACAGGACCCAAAGCAGGCACAGTGTCCAGATCCTGAAGTACCTCGTAGAGCAGGGCATCATCACCAACCAGGACGACGTGGGGAAGATCTGGCACCACCACAACTTCTACAAGGAGAGTGTGTCTCTTACAGGAGCAGGAGCTTCAACCTTGCAGCTCGGGGCATGGGACACACACAGTCCTCAATGGGTGACTGGGAGGGATGGCAGGTGGAACAACGTTGGCTTCCACCTCTTGATTCCCGGTCCCATGGAGCCTTCCTACTGGGGACACGGCTTTACACAGAGCTCTCTGATTTAATAGGTATGTTGTATCTTTTTTTTGTTTGTTTTTTTGGCTGGGCTCCACGGCTTGCGGGATCTTAGTTCTCCCACCAGGGATCAAACTCCAGCCACCGCAGTGGAAGTGCTGAGTCCTAACCACTGGACCACCAGGGAATTCCCATAAATATGTTGTATCTTAAAGGATGGGGACCTATCCCTTCAGAGTGTTTCCTCTAAGCTTGCATCTCAGTTGTACATTTAGAAGAATAGTCCCCTGGATTGTCCAGTACAAGATAGACCACTGTGTCCTATGGTCACAAGCTCAATCCTCTGCTCAATACTCTATTTCCTTCACTGATCAGATGTTAAGTGTTTGGAACTCCATGCCTATGAGTCAAGAATTCCAAAAGCCCCAGATAGTGGTGTGGTTGATGCTCCACAGGCAGGAAAGGCAAACTCTATTTAAAAAAAAAATAAATTTATTTATTTATTTTTGGCTGCGTCGGGTCTTTGTTGCGGTGAGTGGGGGCTACTCTTTGTTGAGGTGCCTGGGGTTCTCATTGCCGTGCCTTCTCTTGTTGCGGAACACAGTCTCTAGGCACACGGGCTTCAGTAGTAGCTCATGGGCTCTAGACTGCAGGCTCAGTAGTTGTGGTGCATGGGTTTAGTTGCTCCATGGCATGTGGGATCTTCCTGAACCAGGGCTTGAACCCGTGTCCCTTGCATTGGCAGGCGGATTCTTAACCACTGCGCCACCAGGGAAGTCCTAGGGAAGGGGAACTCTTACTCAGAGTAGCTATTGATCCTGGTGAGGATGAAGTGCTGCCCTTCCAGGATGGACAGGGCTTCATGTGGTCAATTTGCCATCTAGTGGCCAGTTGGTCTCCTCCAAGGATAGTGCTGTATCAGGGGCTCAGTGTTGGTCTCTGTGGCTGAAAGGTGCACGTTCAGAGGGAGCAGTAACTAGATCAGTCTTGGTAAGTGGGAGTCTCTGCGACTGGACCTACACAGAACTTCCATCTCTGACAGCATGACCATTTCCCTCAGGTACCCATCACACCACTTTTTTTTTTTTTTTTTTTTTTTTTGTGGTACACGGGCCTCTCACTGTTGTGGCCTCTCCTGTTGCGGAGCACAGGCTCTGGACACACAGGCTCAGCGGCCATGGCTCATGGGTCCAGCCGCTCCGCGACACATGGGATCTTCCCGGACCGGGGCACGAACCCGTGTCCCCTGCATCGGCAGGCGGACTCTCAACCACTGCGCCACCAGGGAAGCCCCATCACACCACTTCTGTTTAACAACTGGCTGAGTGATTTTGTCTGTGCCTATTCTTTGTGTGTGTGTGTGGCTTATTATTAATTATTTTTATTGAAGCTTAATTGATTTACAGTATGTCAGGTGGACAGCAAAGTGATTCAATCATATATATAATATATATAAAAGAATCAGGGGGGAGGAGTCAAGATGGCAGTGCGGGAAGACCCAGAGTTAGCGTCTCCCTACAACTAGGGCACCTGCCAGCCGCTGGTGGGGGACTGTAACCCCAAGGAGACGGGAGGAACCCCAGAGTGAACCAGTAGGACGTAGGGGGGCTGACGGGGGAGGAGAAGTGGAGGCCAGACAAGATTGGCGCCCCTGAGGCCAGGGAGGTCAGGAGAGGCAGGTGGGAGGGAGTCTCTGG
>NW_006784171.1:212368-267412 GCF_000442215.2 Lipotes vexillifer | reverse complement strand
GAAGAGCGGGAGAGGAGCAGAGGGTGATCTGCTGGGGCCGGGAAGCCTGCTGAGCTCCCAAGCCGGTTCCCCGTCCCCTCCACATGGTGGTTATAGTTTATAATACTATATTGTATATTTGAAAGTTTCTAAGAGTAGGTATTAAAAGTTCTCATCACAAGCAAAAAAATTGTAACTACTTGTGGTGACGGATGTAAACTAGACTCGTGATGGTCATTTTGCAATATATACAAATATCCAATCATTATGTTGTACACCTGAAACATCATATGTCAATTATATCTCTAAAAAAATCACTCTTTGGCAACATAGTAATAATTCATTCAAGACACATAGATGTTGAAACTAGTAGGTGAAAACTTGATGAAAAACATTATATTTACATAGTCCTCCCCAATTCCTTTTGTTTGGCTGTGCAGCATGTGGGATCTTAGTTCCCTGACCAAGGATCGAACCCACGCCCCCTGCATTGGAAGCAGAGTCTCAACCACTGGACCGCCAGGGAAGTCCCATATCCTTAATTACAAAGGGGAAAAGAGTAATCTTGTGGACCACCCAAACCAAGTGATTAAAGTTAACGTTAATGGAGCCATAAATATCACGTACCTTTTGACGCAATGTACTGAAAAGAATGTAATATCAGTTCTGTTGTGTCCTTCAAGGAATACGTATCTTATCTAATCATGAGAACACGTTAAGCAAAAATTGAAGGAGAGTCTATAAATCACTGGACACTTCAAAAATGTCTAGGTCATGAAAGTCAAAGACAGAATAAGGAACTCTTTCAGTGTAAAAGAGATTAAATAGATTTGACAACTAAATGCAATGTGTGATTCTGAATTGCATCCTGGACCAGGTGAAAAAAATCCTAATAAAGGACATTATTGGGACAACTGGCAAAATCTGAGTACGTTCTGTAGCTTAGGTAATAACATACCAATATTAATTTCCTGATTTTGAAATTGTCTTATGGTTATATGAGATTGTCATTGTTTTTAGGAAATATACACTGAAGTATTTAGAGGTAAAGGGGTATCATGTCTGCAACTTACAAGTGAGTCAAGATACAGAGCTAGCTAGCTAGCTAAATAAATAAATAAAAAAATAGGGAGGGCAGGGGGAGAGAATGATAAATAAGTGTAGTAAAATATTAGCTAGGGGATTTGTGTGGAGGGGGTTATTTGTATTAGTCTTACAACTTTTTAAAAGTCAAATTATTTCAAAATTCAAAAAGAAAAGAAAAAATATTTCTATCGAGGAAAGGCTTAAAAGAGTAACATTGAAAGCAAGGTAAAATAACAGAGATCAAAGCAATTCAGGAAAGACTGACTTAATTAAACACAGGATCAAACATAAGATAAACAATAATAGGCAACTGATGTCCCTAAGTGGAACTGGAAACTATGACAACCCTACTGTTCTATGACAAAAAGTTGTAACTGGAGGAAGTTACATGAAGGCAGATTTTGGTCCAATATGAGACAGAACTTTCAGGCAAGCAGTGATGCTTAGCCATCAAATGCTTCGAAGTAACGAGCCATCTGGAAGCAGTCCTATCACCGAAGTACTCAGAAGAGGGCCAGGTAACCATCTACAAAAATGCTGTGGGGGGCTTCCCTGGTGGCGCAGCGGTTGAGAGTCCGCCTGCCGATGCAGGGGACGTGGGTTCGTGCCCAGGTCCAGGAAGATCCCACATGCCGCGGAGCGGCTGGGCCCGTGGACGTGGGTTCGTGCCCAGGTCCAGGAAGATCCCACATGCCGCAGAGCGGCTGGGCCCGTGAGCCATGGCCACTGACCCTGTGCGTCTGGAGCCTGTGCTCCGCAACGGGAGAGGCCACAGCAGGGAGAGGCCCGCGTATCACAAAAACAACAACAACAACAACAAAAAAACCATACAAGTGTGGTTAAGGACGTGAACAACTCATACGCCGCAGATAGGAACACATGATACAACCACTTTAGGAAACATTTTCTAAGTTTCATGAAAGTTAAATACGCATCTACCATACGTGAACTAGCCATTCCACTCCTGGGTGTTTACCCAAGAGAAATGAAAGGATATGTCCATGCAAACATCTGTACATGAATGTTCATAATGACTTTATTTATTATAGCCCCAAACTGTAAACAACCCAAATGTCCATCAACAGGTACATGGATAAACAAACTCGATATATACATACAATGGAACACTATACTCAGCAATGAAAAGGTATGAACTACTGATATACAGTGCAACATGGACCTCACAATCTTGTGAAAGAAGCCATACAAATGTACATACTATATGATTCTATTTATAGAAAATTCTAGAAAATGCAAACTAATCTATAGTAATAGAAGGGAGATCAGTGCTTGCCTGGGGATCGGTGTCAGGTAGGGACAAGAGAAAGTATTGCAAAGGACAACGAAGGAACTTTTAGAGGTGACAGATATATTCATTAGCTTGACTGTGATTTTGATTTTATGGGAGTGTATATGTATGTTGGAACTTAATGAAAAGTTTAAATATGTACAGTCTATGTCAATACACTGTAAAAGGTGCAGATTCTGATTCAGTAGGTTTGGGGTGGGGCCAAGGGTCTGCATTTTTAACAAGCTCCAAGGTGATGCTGATGCTATTTCCATACCATGTTCTGAGTGGCAAAGCTCTGAGTCTTTGTCATACATATATATCACTTGAGTACACAATAGATTCATATAGCGGGTATCATACAGGGTAGTGCAGGCAGAATATTTCCAACATTGAAGCAAGTTCTATTGGATGCTGGAGTCAAGATTGTTGAATACATTGGTAACCATTAATCTTGCCATACCTATTAATTATCTCCCAGCAACGACCTGTCTTTGTTTCCACTCTGTCAGGCTGAATGCCCTCTCTTCATAAAATGTTGCTGGAATCCCGTTCTCTATATTGCTTATGTTTCATTTTACCATGTTCTTCATTCTGACTTATATTAGAGTTGGAATAAAGTTAAAAGAATAGAAAATTCAACTGGAGGCAGATTTTAGTTCAATTTAAGGAGGAGCTTCCTAACAACTTAGACCTGTCTAAAAATCCCACTTTCTAATATGACTCCCTCACCGTCCGGAACATTCACGTTTCAGGGCTCCTGTGGCTGTACTCAGGATTGAGCGCAGGTTCAAGAAGCTCAGGGTGGCCTCTACCACTAAGACGCATGACATGAGTAAATCAGAACTTCTCTAGGAATGTACTTTCATCTCTAAAATGAGGGGGTTAAACAAGGTTATTTCTTCTGATTCTCACACTCCATATTCTTCTACTTACTTCAGAGTAAAGATGGCATGAAGCCAGAAAGAACTTTAGCTTCTTAGCTCTGGATAAGGAGTGGGTCTCTGTGTCCAAAGTGATTAGGAAAGTTTTTTAGTCAGTCAGTGCCAACCTTTGTATGGTTTATCCCAGGGATTGGCAAACTTTCTGTAAAGGGCCAGATAGTACACATTTTTGGCTTTTCAGGCCACATGATCTCTGTCACACATACTTAACTCTGCTCTTGTAATGGGAAAGCAGTCATAGATGGTATGTAAGTGAATGGGTGTGATTAGATTTGGCCCACAGTTAGTTTGCTGACTCCTGGTTTAATTCAAAATACCTATTTTTCTAACCAACTCAAGTTAGGCAGAGAGAACATGGGAAAAACACACTTTATTGATGTAAGTTTATTAACTCCAGGTACATAATATAATTGGTCTTTCATATATAAAGATAACAATCCAACCAGTTATCATAATTTCAGGTTATACATACCTTAAGTTAATGAACTAGATTTATAAAAGATATAACAATTTTTCACGGGCTTGGGAAGATGTGGTCAGGAGACTTCATTGTAAGGAGGGATATAGGATATGCTAGAGATTTTTCAAACCTACAAAGGACATTTCAAAATTTCCACTGTTAATAAAGTTCTCGCTTAAACAACATTTTATCTTCATTCATCAGAAGCCTTAAGTAGAGCAGCTTTCTTCTTATACTTGTCCCCAATCTCTCTAATATTGTCCAAGAGATCTTCAGATGTGTATTCTTCATACTCTCTATCAGCTTTAGCAATCTGCTCCTCAAGATGTTTCTAGTGGAAACAATTAACAATTGTTAATGTAAAAACATTAATTTCTTTTAAAGTGTTTAATTGTGAAATCTACAAATAAGAGCATAACATTTGTAAGAACAGGAATAAAAAGAATACTCTTGCATCCACCTAGCAGGCTCCTTTTGTGCCCTTTTCTAATCTTACACCCTCTTTTCTCCCAGACACAACCATTCTCCTGAAAGGTACTTTTCTTTATACTTTTACTACACACACACAGATTAAATATATAAACGATATACTAGTTTAGTGGTACCTGGTTTTAACCTTCATGTTTACTGAACGATATTAAATGTAATGTGTTATGACTTGGGTTTTTTTCCACACAGAATTTTGAGATTCATTCATGTTAATGCATATAGCTATAGTTTATTCATATACTGCTATATAACATTCTGTTGAATGAATATACCAACATTTACTCATCCATTTTACTGTTAATGAATTTTTGTTTGTTCCCAGGTGTGGTAGGCTGACTCCTCAAAGGTGTCCATGTCCTGATCACCAGAACCTGTGAATATGCTATCTTACATGGTAAATGAAACTTTGAAGATGTGACTGAGTAAAGGATTTTGAGAAAAGGAGATTATTCTGAATTATCCTGGTGGGTCCAATGTACAACGGTCTTTGTAAGAGGGAATCGGCAGTGTGGGAGTCAGAGAGAGAAGACATAAGGACAAAAGAGAGCTCAGAAAGGACAGTTGATGCTGTGTTGCTGGCTTTGAAGACGGAGGAAGAGGCTGCAACCCAAGGACTGCAGGTGACCTCTGGAAGGTGGAAAAGGCAAGGAACTGGATTCCTCCCTAGACCCTCTAGAAGGAGTGCAGCCCGGAGGGACCATTTTAGACTTCTGACCTCCAGAAATGTAATCACTCAAATCATTTTCTGGTCTGTGGTTCAGATGAACAATACTTGTTAAAAAAGGATCCATGAAAGGTTATAGAGCCACTAAGTGTTTGAACTAGGAGGAAGTGGGTAGAACCTAGGTTTTCTGATCTAGTATTTATTCCAGGATGCTTTTCTTAGTTCTTACCACTAAGCAGAGAAAAGTACTGGCAAGCAAGCAGCAGTTCATGTCATTCAGGAGAGATGAGGGGATATAAGATCAAATGTTCTGTTTTCAAATAAATGAAAGCCTATTAATGTGATATTATGAGCTTTTTTCCCCTTAAACAATTCACAACTGGGAATACATTATCTCCTAATAAATTACCAAGGAATTTTAGATTTAGCAATTTATTTTAGTTTTTGGGCTCTGTACAGCAGGTTGGAGGAATGGTTTTATTGTTAAACTTTCAAGTGAAAGGTGGAGCTAAGGTAGACTTCATGTTTCTGAAATACTATTTTCTGTGTTTATGTGAAATTAACAGAAAGGAATGTTAAAAAGAAACAACCGGGACTTCCCTAGTGGCGCATTGGTTAAGAGTCCACCTGCCAACGCAGGGGACACAGGTTCATTCCCTGGTCCGGGAAGATCCCACGTGCTGCGGAGCAACTAAGCCTGTGCGCCATGAATACTGAGCCTGTGCTCCGCAACAAGAGAAGCCACTGCAATGAGAAGCCTGCGTACTGCAATGAAAAGTAGCCCCCACTCGCTGCAACTAGAGAAAGCCCGCACAGCAACGAAGACCCAACACAGCCAAAAATAAAATCAATAAATAAAAAGTCCATAAATATATTTTTAAAAACTTATAAAAAAACAAACAAACAACAGGCTCTAAATGGACTCACTTGAGCTAAGCCTATGTCACTAAAAGGGACTTAATACCTAACCTAATTGCAGTTTCAACCTTCCCCAGGAACGTAATCTTTACTGGTCCTTTTGGAATTTCCTGGTCAGCATCAGTGAGGTAATCGGCCTAATAAAAACCTTGTACCCCATAAAGGGAGGTGACCTTGCCACCTTGCCTGAAATAATCCTTTTTAAATTTATGACTTCTTTGTCCCCCGCCACCCCCTACCCTGCCTTTAAAAACCTTTCCTTTTCTGTAGCTCCTTGGAGCTCCTTTCTGTTTGCTAGATAGGATGCTGTCCGAAACATGAATCACTAAACAAAGCCAATTTGATCTTCAGATTTACTCAGCTGAATTTTTCTAACAGTTTTGGTTGCAGCAACGGGATCCGAAGTGAACTTCTGATAGGGTCTCAGGGACAATGAGAAATGCAGGTGTGGTACCCATGAAGCCTTTGGTTCACTGTCTTTCTCACTGTTTCTAAGGGCCGTGGGTAAGTTCCTCTCAGTTCTGAACTCTGCTCTATTTGTGTCAAGGCTCCAGATATAATTGGCTTTCCACACGTTTCCTATTTGACTGGAAACTCCAGCCCTTGATTCTGCCCCAAGAATCTATTCACATGGGAACTGTTAGTGGCAGTTCCAAGTTCCCATTTATGTGGAGCCCCTGTCTGCAATCCCATTTGTTGAGGTTTGCTGGCTCAGTCCTTTTCCCACCCCCCAGGTGACACACTGGAAACTGGTGTTACCAGCTGGAGTAGGACATGGTCCAACTTAAGAACCAACTGGGTCTGGAATCGGACTGGGTCTGATTTAGGTGGACTGGGTACAGTGTGAGGCCTCAGATGAATAAAATTTTGTTTTAAGCAAAGGCTATTACTTATAATGGTGATCTTGGAAGAACTCCCCCCCCCCAAAAAAAACCCCTACAAAAACAAATAAAAAACCCAAACAAAATACCCCTCAAAACTTAAACTAACAGGGCTTCCCTGGTGGCGCAGTGGTTGAGAGTCCACCTGCCGATGCAGGGGATACGGGTTTGTGCCCCGATCTGGGAGGATCCCACATGCTGCGGAACAGCTAGGCCCGTGAACCATGGCCACTGAGCCTGCGCGTCCGGAGCCTGTGCTCCGCAACGGGAGAGGCCACAACAGTGAGAGGCCCGCGTACCGCAAAACAAAAACAAAAACAAAAACAAAAAAACCCTTAAACTAACAAATAAAAAACCAAATAAATAGAAATAAAAATAAGATCCTTAAAATCAAGAGTTAAGTACACTACCTTCAGGCATACCTGCTTATGGTCTCAGAAGCTATAAATATCTACAAAGATGGCCAATATTTTACTAAAGACAACCTGGAACTTTGTGTCTTGAGGACTTGGTTTGGTAACCATCAGATTGCGAGCCCTAAAATATGGCCTGCGTGACGGAAATGTGGGCTGAACTTCATTTGTGGCCAGGGTCCTACCAAACTGCCACCAGTCCTGGGGGAAAGTACAGTGGCCATCATGAGGAAAGTTCCAATTAGACAGATAATTTAGGAAGTGTACTTAAAAAGTACACAAAAGCCTCTAAAAAGCTTCAAAATTGCAAAATAGTTCATTGAAAGGTTTGTTACAAAAGGCTAACGAAAAAGACATAAGAAGCACCTAAAACAAAATACTAGAAGACTGACAACTCCTGCTGCTGCCCTTTATCCTCCTTTACTTGAGTATTCATTTAGTAATTCTCTTTCTTTCTAGTCTGAAGAGACTTACAAAACCATAAACAAAAGTCGCCAAGTGAACTGCCCTACAGATGCAACCATGTCTGCCTTCAAGAGAGGTCCATATGGTCCCCTCCCAGAGCTGATAGAAGTCAGGGATCTTCTGGTAAACTGCTACATTATTTCCTTGAACAGCCAAGGGAAATGAAAATACTTTAAAACCCCACTCGGAGTCTGCAGATGAGATCCTGGGAAAATCGGCAGAAGCTTCCTAAGGGTAAGAATTCTTACTATAGTCAGATCTCCTGGACCTCTGTCTGTAGTACCCAGTAGAGAGAGGAATATAAAATATCTTTTGCACCATTTTGGGGGATGCCTCTTAATTACAAAATTAATATACAGAAATCTATTGCATTTCTATACACTAATAATGAACTATCACAAAGAGAAATTTGGGAAACAATCCCATTTACCATTGCATTAAAAAGAATAAAATAGCTAGGAATAAACCTACCTAAGGAGGTAAAAGACCTATACTCAGAAAACTATTAGACACTGATGAAAGAAACTGAAGATGACACAAATAGTTGGAAAGATATACCATCTTCTTGGATTAGAAGAATATTGTTAAAATGACCATATTACCCAAGGCAATCTACAGATTCAATGCAATCCCTATCAGACTATCAATTGCATTTTTCATAGACCTAGAACAAATAATTTAAAAATTTGTATAGAAACACAAAAGACCTCAAATCGCCAAAAAAAATCTTGAGAAAGAACAGAGCCGTAAGTATCATGTTCCCTGACATCAGATTACACTACAAAGATACAGTAATCAAAACAGTATGGTACTAGCACAAGAACAGACACATAGATCAATGGAACAGAGAGAGAGCCCAGAAATAAACCCATGTACTTATGGGCAATTAATCTATGACAAAGTAAGTAAGAATATAGACTGGAGAAAAGATGGTCTCTTCATTAAGTGGTGCTGGGAAAACTGGGCAGCTACATGTAAAAGAATATTAGAACATTTTAACACCATACATTCAATACAAAAATAAACTCAAAATGGGATTAAAGACCTAAATGGATGACTGGAAACCATAAAACTCCAAGAAGAAAAACATAATCAGTACACTCTTTGACACTGGTCTTAGTAATATTTTTTTGGATCTGTCTTCTCAGGCAAGGAAAACAAAAGCAAAAATAAACAAATGGGGCCCAATTAAACTTAAAAGATTTTGCACAGCAAAGGAAACTATTAACAAAACAAAAAGACAACCTACTGAATGGGAGAAAATATTTCCAAATGATATGGCCAATAAGGGGTTAATACCCAACACAGATAAACAGCTGATACAACTCAACATTCAAAAAAAAACAAAAACAAAAAACCTGATTTAAAAATGGGCAGACGACTGGGATAGACAGATTTCCAAAGAAGACATGCAGATGACCAACAGGCACATGAAAAGATACTCAACCTCGCTAATTATCAGATAAATGCAGATCAAAACCAGAATGAGATATCATCTCACACCTGTCAGAATGGCTATCATCAAAAAGACCACAAATAACAAATGTTGGTGAGGATGTGGAGAAAAGAGAACCCTTGAACACTGTTGGTGAGAATGAACATTGGTACAGCTACTGTGGAAACAGTATGGAGGTTCCTCAAAAAACTAAAAATAAAACTACCCTGCAATGCAGCAATTCTATTACTAGGTATATATGTGAAGAAAACAAAAACACTGATTTGAAAAGATACATGCAACCCAATTTTTGTAGCAGCATTATCTAAAATAGCTAAGATATGGACACAACCTAGGTGTCCATCAACAGATGAATGGATAAAAAAGACATTTACACACACACACACACACACACACACACAAACAGAATACTACTCACTCATAAAAAGAAATGAAATTTTGCCATTTGCAACAACATGGATGGACTTGGATGGTATTATGCTTAGTGAAATGCCAGACAGAAAAAGACAAATACTATATGATATCACTTATATATGGAACCTAAAAAATAAAACAAACTGGTGAATCTAACAAAAAAAGAAACAGACTCACAGATATAGAGAACAAACTACTGGTTACCAGTGGGGAGAGGGGCAAGATGGGGTAGGGGATTTAGAGGTACATACTACTATATATAAATTAAATAAGCTACAAGGATATATTATACAGTACAGGAAATACAGCCAATATTTTATAATAACTATAAGTGGAGTACAACCTTTAAAAATTGTGAATCACTATGCTGTACACCTGAAACATATAATAAACCAACTATATCTCAATTAAAAAAAAAGAAAAACTTTGTTAAAGAATTTATCGGTGGATCCTTTGATGTCGTTTAAGTTGCAACCCAATTCCTTGAGGAATTGAGAGCAACTGTCCTAATCATACAAATCTTTGCAAAAGCAGAAATGCAGCTCTAGGGGCAGTTCAAAGTTCACCTGTTCCTTTTTACCAATCCCCTAACCTCCCCTATTTATCTTAAAAGGCTTGTTAGTTGCATTCTTTCCTTGTGTCTTTGAGATGTAAATGTTAAAATACAAAGTTCAGGGAGGTAATTCTTTTTTAATTAGAAAATAAAAAAAATTTTTCTTTGGCCACGCTGTGCAGCATGCAGGATTTTAGTTCCTGGACCAGAGATTGAACCCATGCCCCCTGCACTGGAAGCAAGGAGTACTAACCACTGGACTGCCAGGGAATTCCCAGGGAGGTAATTTTTGTAATTAAACAAACAAACAAACAAACAAGGGGGAAAGGTCATTTCAAACATGGGCAAATGAGAAATCTTAATGTATGGAAGTTATGAGGTCTCTGTGTCTGTCTGTATGTTCATGTGTGTCTACATATGTGCCATAGATGTGTGGTGTCTTCTACCTTCAGATGGTATTACCAAAAATAATTTGTAAAAGAGCTGTATTTAACTGGCCTAAAGAAAATTAAGCCCTTATATGAGTTATATATTCATAAAATTCCTAAAAATTATAAAAATTAACCCAAATGCTTTTCATAATCTTTATGATCTAAATAGTCTTTAGTAAATAGAAGCTAGTTTAAATTTGTTGATTTAAGTAAAAGAGGCATGTCTTTGGAGTTATCAGCATTAAGTATAAAACATTTTTCCTACCTGGATTTACCAATCAAACAAGTTCATGTTACCTCTGTTACAAAATTTGTTAGCCAGAGAAACAACTTAGGATGATGACTGACATTGTCCAATGACACTTTTACATTTTAATTTATTATTTTGGCTGTGCCGCATGGCATGAGGGATCTTAGTTCCCCGACCAGGGATCCAACCCATGCCCCTGCAGTGGAAGCTTGGAGTCTTAACCACTGGACCACCAGGGAAGTCCCCTCTAATGACGTTTTTGGATGAACTTTTTAAATAGTTCCCCAAATCTTTTTGGTAACCTGAAATTTAAAAATTTTGCTAAGTTACATGATGAATTAAGTTAAACTTATTGAATACTCCGATCATTTTCAAATAGGATAAAATACTGGAACATTAATTACTGAACATAGATTTATCTACTGTTGGCTTCATTTTGTAAGCAGATAAAGTAGGGGGTCCCCAGAGAAAGAAAATCAGACATGGCTTTCTTGACATAAGAGAAACCATTTTTGGCTGAAGTCATTTTGTGATTTAAGCCTGGCCTCAATGCTTGCCCTTGAACAGGTCTCAGTAATTAATGATCTTAAGGGAACAGAAGAATGCAGAAACAAATGGTTATCAGACAAGAGAAATAACAATAGCAAAGGTATTTTATCTGTTGCAAAGACTTCCAGTTCTGTTTCAATGTGGAACATTAGCCTGAAGTGCTCAACCTCCAGATCAACTGGAACCTAAGGGACGATGATGCTGACCTTTTCTGACACTTGTGGCTTGAAGAAAGTAAAGTCTGGACTCTGTGGACTACCCAAGCCCCTTCATGAATATGTATGTACCCTTAGCTTAAAACTTCCTCTGTTTTGCTGTTTGGGGAGACACTGCTTTGGGAAAGATCTCTGGTGTTCTCCTTACGTGTTGCAAGTAATCATAAATCCTTCCTTCCCCCAGTCTTGGGCTTGTTTGTGTCTTTTGGCTCGACACCCACCAAGGGGCAAGCCCAATTTTGAGGTAACACTTTTACAGAAAAACTGAAGATATTTGGGTCTACTTGTAAACACCTCCAGTGCCACACATAGAGAAATTTACTATGAGAAAATATGCATTTTTAGAAATTATAAAAAGCATTTATAAATTTGCCAAGCCACAGAATACCAGTGTGAGTCACAATTGCTTACTTCTTAGTTTCCACCAGCAATTAAGGTTTTTAAGGGTTAAAAATTCGAATACATATGTAATTAAAGTTACTAGAAATAAAAAGATAGCTGTAGAAGGTTTATAGAAAAGGAATCTCGTGAAAGGAATTCATGCATGATCAAACTGGGAAAGACAGAATGAATTTATTATAAGGATTTAAAAAATAAGCTTTAAAATCAGTAGTGTACTTATATAAAATTAAAACTTAAATTTCTGGGGCTTCCCTGGTGGTGCAGTGGTTAAGAGTCCGCCTGACAACGCAGGGGACATGGGTTCAAGCCCTGGTCCAGGAAGATCCCACATGCTGTGGAGCAACTAAGTCCATGTGCCACAACTACTGAGCCCGCGTGCCACACTACTTACGCCCATGTGCCTAGAGCCTGTGCTCTGCAACAAGAGAAGCCACCGCGATGAGAAGCCCATGCACCACAACGAAGAGTAGCCCCCGCTCACCGCAACCAGAGAAAGCCCGTGCGCAGCCAGCGAAGACCCAATGCAGCCAAAAATAAAATTAAAACAAAAACCCTTAAATTTCTTTCATCTGTTAAAAGAACAAAAATTTCTTGGACTATTGGTCTGCTTCTAGTAAGTGATTCAAAGGTTTTTCTTGATCTTTTAAGCAATCTGCCAAGAAAAGAAAGATTTTGTGTCTTGTCAAAATAATTTCCTGTGTTTCATGTTTTTTAAATCAGTTCTTTACTTAAGAAAACTGAGACTTCCTTATTAAAACAGCTATGGTTTTGTTTGTTTGTTTTGGCAACTATTTAACTTTCTGCATTTGCCTTCTAAGACTCTGTCACTATGGTTAGATAAATAACTTAAGTATTGTTTCACAGTGACCTGTCTGACCAAGTACTTTAAAACCTTTTGATAAGGAAATTTCCTTGTCAATTCCATTATAATAAACTCTTATTAAATCTTTAACAGTGGGCATTAAAAAAAAGTCTTCTGTCATTTCAGACAGTTATTGTTTTCCTCAGATGCTTTTGTAAAAGTGTTCCTACAAAAGTGCTTCATCTTCAAGAAGATTCACGGAAAGGACTTTTGAAAAGTACAGGTTTCTGATAACTTTGAAGATCATAAAAATGAACTGTGTAAGAATTTCCAGAATTAATGGAAATACAGGATTTAAGCAGAACAAGAATTAATGACATGGGACTGAATGAACTGAGGAGGATGATTAAAATTTTTATGACTTTTTGTTGTAAAACATTGCTGGTTTCTTAATTTTTTTGTTTTTCCAGATTTTTTTTTTTTTTTTTTTTTTTTTTCTTCAGTGTTATAATTTTTTTTTTTTGCTGTATGCGGGCCTCTCATTGTTGTGGCCTCTCCCGTTGCGGAGCGCAGGCTCTGGACGCACAGGCCCGGCGGCCATGGCTCACGGGCCCAGCCGCTCCGCGGCATGTGGGATCTTCCCAGACCAGGGCACGAACCCGCGTCCCCTGCATCGGCAAGCGGACTCTCAACCACTGCGCCACGAGGGAAGCCCTGTTTTTCCAGATTTAAAGAAACCTTTTCTCTTCAGCCATTTATGACTTAACAGCAATTGGTAAAGTATACCTTCATAAACTAAGATGAAACATTTACTTTTTCTCCTTACCTGAACACTCCAGAATTCAGAAACTCTTAAATATTCTTTTCATGGCAATATAATTAAGTTATTTGCATAAGTTCAATATGAATCTGTTCTTCTTGTAATAGGATACGACTGGAAACATTGGCTATATTACCAAGGCTTTAACTGGATTGTCATATTTGACAGAGATGTACATAAACTCAGATGGGACGAGACAGTTTTAAGGAATTAAGTTTGACTTTATGGAGCCAATAAAGCCCCTTGAAAACTTGACCTGGTACCTTGCTTACAAGATTCCAGCAAAGAAGTCTTAAAAAAGAACTTACATGGTCAATCACTATTCTTGCTGCGCTTCTGTAAATAACCAAGCCAAATTTAATGCAGACAAATTAGTTTTACTGTGATTACCCATGGAAAAAATAAACAGGGATAATTGTAGAGAGAAAAGTTATGCCTGCACCTTTGTGGATATTAGATTCCAGTCCTGTTAATTGTCTTTGAGGTTTTGTCACATATCTGTAAATTGGACTGGATCCTAAATTCTTCTAGCTCCTCAAATATCTGGCTACAACCCTCCAAACTAACATTTCCAAATTTCTCCTACACTTCTAATTTAGAATCAGTAAAAACAAAGACTGCCTTGAATTTCCTTGGATGAGAATTAAAACAGATCCTCCTCACTACCCAGATGGCAGCCAAATTTCAGGGACGTGAATCTCAGATATACATCTCCAGCTGAAGAAGGCTCCACCTGACATCTGGTCCTATATAAACGCTGGAGACCTCCAAATCAAATTGATAGGAAGAGAAGCAGCTGACACTGAGGTAGAATGCTTCCTCCTAAGATGCTGGATCAAGATTCATGCTTTAACTAAACATGAAACCCTTTCTTCTCTTTCTTTCCTTTATTCTGGCATTGGCCTGAAAGGATAATGCCATTATCCGTAACTCCCAGGTCAATGCTCAGGGGGGTAACATTTCAAATTGCTGGATTGGTCATTAAAAAACAAAACACGCTGATAGGTTCATGATGCAAGAGATCACTGGTCTGTTTCTTCATTTCTGGTTAATAACCCCAAACTTGGGGAATTTGGCATCCAGGCTCTATACAAAGTGACACAAAGGCGAGGGTAACCAGAATAAAGCTGCCTGTGTGTTCTACAGATCCTTAAAATTTTACTGGTCTCAATGGCTGTCACATTTTCAGTACTGAGCCACAGATTCAAGTGGGAATTACCAGGAGGGATTCATGACTCTGGATTTGATTCCTTTGAGAGAACCCTACCTTCCCTGGGTAGGAGTTATTGCAATTGAGGCTACGATCAGGAACCTCTTGTTAGCTCTTGAAAGCATTATGGAATTTGCTGCTAAAGCAACAACTAACTGCCCAACAAAAATCCTTAGACTCTTTGGCTGAAATTGTTCTTGATAACAGGATAGTCCTTGATTATATTTTCGCTGAGCCAGGAACTGTTTGTGCTGTGGCCAACGCCACCTGCTACACCTGGATTACCACTTCTGCGGAAGTTGAAACTCAGTTAACATAAGATCACTGAGCGACCCACTTGGCTTAAAAAGGCGACTCCTTCAGTGGGGTCTTTGACTTATTTGGTTTCTACTGGTTTGGGTTTTGGGGACCATGGCTTCAAAGGGCACTTCAAACACTGGGAATTATCTTGCTTATTATAATCATAATGGTCTCCCCAGTGCGTTGCATTCTCTTAAAAGCTTTAAATGCATGTTTGCAGCTGCTAACCAACAAGCCAATGATTTCCCTAAGACTGGAAAATCAGTAAAGAAGCAAAAAGAATGACCAAATCAAGAATTGTGAACTTGGAGCTGGGATCTGTGAATATTACATGGATTAAGCAAGAACATCATGACCTATGAATACCACACAAAGCATCAACAAAAACTGCAAGCAATAGTTGAGAGTGGTGCTAACGCCTTAAATTTTGATCATGTCTCTCTCAGACAAGCTGAGAGTGTGATCAAAAGGGGGGAACTGTTAAAAAGGAACAACAGGCCCAAAATGGAGTCACTCGTGCTAAGTCCATGTCACCAAACTAGGACTCGATACCTAACCTAATTGCAGTTTCAACCTACCCCAGGACTGTAATCTAACTGGTCCTTCTGGAATTTCCTGGTCAGCACCAGTGAAGTAATCTGTCTAATAGAATCTTTGTCCCACAAAGGGAGGTGACCTTGCCACCTTGCCTGAAATAATCCCTTTTAAATTTATGTCTTCTTTGTCCCACTCCCCCTCTGCCTTTGAAACCCTTTTCCTTTCTGTACTCCTTGGAGCTCCTTTCTATTTGCTAGAAGGCATGCTGCCCAACACATGAATCACTGAATAAAGCCAATTTGATCTTCAAATTTATTCAGTTGAATCTTGCTTTGTAACAGGAAAAATATTTGTTATTAACACATGCTCTTTCATCTTAATCATAATTAAATCTTAAACGTACTAATATGTTTTCAGTATGTAGAATATGGCCTGGCACATCATTATATACTGTTGATGTAATGAATATCATTGTATGTTGTTTATGCAAATGAAACAGATTATTTTTTATTAAGGGCTTGTACCTTAAGCAACAAGAAGAGTAACTTAATAATTAAGTGACAGAGTTGCACAACCCTCACCACAATCTTTGTGCCCATCTGCCCTTATTCCCACCCTAGCTCCTGGCAACCACAAATCTACTTTCCACCTCTGTGGATTTGCCTTTTCGGAACATTTTATATTAGTTAGTCATAAATATGTAGGCTTTCAAACCTTTCACTGAGCATAATGTTTTTGACGTTCGTTCATGTTGTAGCATGCGTAAGTGCTTCTTTCCCTTTATTGCTGAATCATATTCCAATATATGGGTATATCATTCACCAGTTAATAAATATTTGGGTTGTTTACACTTCTTGGCTATTATGAATAATGTTGCTATGAACATTTGTCTACAAGTCTTTGTATGGGCATATATTTTCATTTCTTTTGGTGGGTTGATACCTAGGAGTGGAACTGCTGGGTTATATAGTAAACCTATGTAAAACAGATCACTTTACGAAATGCACACCGCTATACAAAATTCTTCTGATAAATTTTTACTAGATCATATTTTCCACAGAAATAAAATTTATCATTTAATTTCTGTAGAAACAAAACAGAAATACATAAAAGTTTTAAAAAGCTTTCTTAGAATGTAGGAAAGACCTTCACACACTTACCTCTACAGACCCTACGTGTGTAGCAACCATCTCTAAAAGACGCTGCAAGTTATTTCCCACTTTTCGTCTTTCTTCAGTTGTGGTCTGCACAACTAGTTGGCATCTGTAGGATAAAAACTCTTGTTTGAATTGTCTAGGACAAAACCTAATATATCAGTTCTAGCTACCTCACTTCTTTTTATATTCAATAAAACCAGGCTGTGATTGGTATAGGTGCTGCTTGCCCAGTGTATCATTCACAAAGGTCCAGTTCACAATCATTAAAACAGAAATAAAAACATTTTCAAAGATCCCATGCAAGCAACAGCACAAAACAGCACCAAAACCTCATGCTTTAATATACAAAGCTTGGGAGCAAATTGTTTACCTGAGTCTCTAAAAGGATTGTAAACTTAATCAGGGACAAGACATTAAATACATAAGAATGAGGAAATAGGAGTCTTAGGCATTCAAATTTAAATTAAAAACAAAGACCATATGCCAAAGATACCTTCAACTAAGTTTTCTGTCCCTAGGCTACAAATAAGGAAACAAAGAGCTGTGATTTTCTTAAGGATTAAGGTGTGATTTCTTAAGGTTGGATACTTCCAACCTCAAAGAAAGATGATTTTGTAGTTTTTTTGAGGGCCCCTTACCACTTAAAAAAAAAAAGTGTATTTTAATATAAATTAACATAGAGCCTATGGGTTAACTATTCAGACCTCTTCTGACTGAAAAGATAATAGAGGGGCAATAGCTATAATGGTAGCAGAATGTATTTATCTAGGGAAAGTCATCTCAAGTGTCTCAAGCTGTCCTGCTTAAGTTCTACTCATCACTCCCTCTCCCCCAAATAGCTCTATAATATAAATTAAAGCAAATAAACTTAGGCCTAGTTTTATATCAATGTTAAGTAACTAAACTGAAAATAAACATTACAAATCTTGGCGAGATGAACTTACTCCCGTTGAATAGCATCTAACTCATTCATAGCTTCACTGAGGCCCTCGTTAACTGCACTCTCCAGCAGGTGCTTGTGTTTCTCCAAGGACTCCAGCTCATTGGCACATTTTTTGTCCTCTTCCTCAGCTTCCTATCAGGATAAAGTCATGGTTAAGTTTTTTCAGTATTCACATTCTATACACTCCAGGAGAATTAAAAAAAATTTATGTAAAGCATTAAAAAAAATCAGGTTGCACCATCATTTGTATTCGCAGGATGCTTACTGCTTTACATGTAAGAGACTTTTAAAACGGTCTTGGAAATTTTATACTATAAACATAAATGTGACCTTTTCAATAGGCCTATACAGAATTCATGTAGCAGTAATTTCAAGTCTGTACTACAGGAAATATACTGAATCACAAATGCAAGTATAAAATATTAATGGAATACTAAACATGTTCTATGGTAAAACAGCTGAATTCCAGAAAAAAGTCCTCTAGAAAAACAAAATAAAATAACTCCTTAAAATAAACTTTGGGTGAAAAGATTAAACTAAAGACAAGTTATAGGATAGAGCTTAAAAATTTCAGTTTGATGTCAGAATAGATGCCTAGTCCGTTAACCATGACATGGCTTTGGATAACCTAAACAAACGGGCAAAGTTCTTACCTTAACTTTTTGTTGGTGAAGATCATCCAGCTTTTGAACTTCTTCTTTCAGAGTTCGCACACTTCTCCTGCTTTCTGTGATCATTGTATTTAACTTGAGGAATAAAACTTTGGTTGAGAAATCATAACTACACATCAAAAAAATTTTAATAAGTTATAAAACTTTTATGTTATCAATCAACTAACTGATCCATGTTATTTCTTCTAGTTCTTGTGGGCTCTTACCTTCTATTTGTCCTATAAATTTATTATTTCCCAAAGAGAAGTTACTTTCAAGAAGACATGTTTTTTAATACATAATATTTAAATGCAGAGTGGTATAGCAGGGCATTAGTTACGAATTAAAAATCTGGCCGAATTCTCACTAAAATAAAGATACCAATATCTGTTTTTCCACTAGTAGCTGTGGGAGTACTTTTTAAGATCTCATATATATTATACAAGTATTACATATAATTCATATTCTTATATTAACTTAATAAATATAAATTGTTTTGCTCTCTAGTTTTGAAGTCTCACTTTATTTAGATTTTATCTACTTGAGTTAGTTATCTAGTTTTCATTTGTGTGTTCACTTTCTGGGATGTTAAAGAGAACTATTTATATTGATTTTGTTTGATAATATTTGCTAATTGGTTATAGTCAATGCATTCTTCCAAAGGGTAATAAAGTAACTACATTTAATCTTGTTCAAGCTTGAGCTTTAAGATCTCATGAAACCAAAACTGGGAAAGAAAAAAAAAGTGTTTCTAAAAAAAAAAGAAAAAAGTGTTTCTGAAGTTCACTTCCTGTTGACAAGTGCTGATACCAGTTGATATTGGTAATTAATAGAGAATGTTTTTCAGCTAGATCAAGATGATATTTCCAACAGGAAACAGAAAATAGTTGACATCTTTCTTTAAAAGGATGATTCTACACATACATAAATTAAAAATATATATACCTTTTGGGAAAAATTTAGTGAAACTATTGTTATTTGGCAAAAGATAGGATGGTAAAATGACCAAACTTATTAAAGAAACCTGCACATAGTACTTTTTTTTCCCCCCTTTTCTTTTCTTGCATATAGTACTTCTCATTCAGTCATCCAAAGTCCCTTGTAAGGGACATTCCTTTCTTATTTACAAGAAGAGAAGAGTGGGCTGGAAAGAATGCTGTTTACTCAGGATCACACAACTAGCATATGCCCACAACTCAATACTAACTCCAAGGTCTTTTTCTAATACCACTTGTCTTTCACATTTAAAGACCAGAGCTACTGAAGCTATAAACTTTGCTTCCAGCCTAAAGATATGCTACTTCTGAAGTGAACAAACTGTTTCATTAAACTCATCTGCAATAAGACCAATCAACACCCAAATAATCAGAACTTCCACTAGGCCCTCCTGGTTGATCAAATGTGTTGTTTACTTTGATCTGAGCAGCTCTACTTTCCATGTCAGCTTTACTAAAGTTACATCAATTAATTAAACATTTTTTTCCCCGACTACAAAAGTATACATTTCCACAGTGGTAAACAGGGGGAGCATTAAAGAAAATAACAATCACCAATAATTCTGCAATCCCTAAGACCTATTAAGATTTGGCTCCCTCCCTCCCTCCCTTCCTTCTTCCCCTTTCCCTCCCTCCCTTTTCTCTTAGCTCTCAAGTTGCTTATAAGCAAAGAAGATACCACTAATTAATTAGATGATTTTTTTTCTTCTACAATTGAGATGACAGAAGCCACTAGACTGCCTCCAGTCAACCAACCAACCAGCATGAGACCTTTCCTTCTTCCAGTCAGTTTCAGGATGCACGGCACACATTTTCTTCATGAAGAGAAGTAACCCCTCCAGCTCTTCTCTGGATCTCATGCCTTCTTATTTCTTCACAACCAGACTCAAATCCATCAATGCCTTTCGTTCCTAATTTTTTAAACTTTACCCTCTCTCCAGGAACTCTTCCCCTTATCATTAAAACCAAACAAACCCCTCCCATAAACAAACAAACAAACAAACTACACACAAAAAACCAAAAATCTTTCCCACACACCACTTTCCAGCTACTGTTCCATCTCCCTTCCTTAGACTCAAACATTTGCAATAGATTTGTAGTAGTCCCTGAAGAATTACATTTTCGGATTATAGTATCTTCCTCTTTTACCATTTAAACTCCACCAGTAATATGCTTTCTGGCTCTTCTGGTTCATGAAGTTGCTCTTGCAAATGTCATGAGGAACATCTTTATGGCTAAAGCCAACACGCACCTTTCAGACTTAATCTGAGTAACAATTGTAGTTACTGATCACTCCCTACTGAAACCTTCTTCCTTGGTTTCTAAGACCATGGAAACTCCTGGTTTCCTCTTTAAGTCTTGGGAGGTCCTTCTAATTCTTTCTTATAGATTTCTCTTTCTCTGCTTGTACTTTGGATGTGGATGTTCTCCTAGTATTCTCACCTTGGCTGTATTCTCATTCGCTCACTTAGGAGAGCTCTCTCTCATTCTCACACCTGGGGAATCTCCTGACTGTAATTACATGTATGCTAAAAATATCTATCTGTATCTATATTATTTCCAAACCCCAACTTCTTACTGGACATTCTCTACTTTGATATCCCAGAGACCTGAAACAGCATATCCCAGCCTGAAATTCTCTGTCCTACAACCTTCTTTGTATTCTTTATCGAGGTTTTAGGACATCACCACTGACAAAGAATCTCTCTTTGACCAAACTACTCAGGATCTTCTGAACTCTCTTCTCAATTAGGCTGACTTTCGGGCATTCATGTTTGTCTCTGTATTATCCAATTTTAAGCAAGAATCCTGCTAAGTCACTTTAACCAGAATCTCCCATCCTGAATAACTGATCAGGTTCCTCATCCTCTACCACGCCCCAGGTGATGGCTGATCACCTTGGCCTGCCTTCAGCAAGAAACCTGTTAGGTTGGTTTAGCCAGAATCCCCCCTTACTCTGATATTTCCTCTCAGTAATTTTCCATCCACTGATCCCCACTCTGCTCCTTGGCTATAAATTCCCACCTTTCTTTGCTGTATTTTCGGAAAGCAATACAAAACCTCACTGTAATAGCCCCCCCCCCCCTTGAATAAAGTCTGCCTTATCACCACTAACAAGTGTCATAAATAATTTTTCTTTAATACCATATACCAAAGCTGGACACCTGGACATTCTTAATTTCTCACTCTTCCTTAACCTTCACATTCAAGTGGACCACTAAATTATGCTGTTTCAATTTTTTTTTTTTTGGCCGCACCGTGCAGCTTGTGGGATTTTTAGTTCCCCGACCAGGGATTGAACAGTAAGAGCGAGGAGTCCTAACCACTGGACCCCCAGGGGATTCCCTGTTGTTTCAATCTTTAAATCTCTTTTCTCCATCCTCACTGCAATAGCGTTGGTTTGAATCCTTATGGCTCAGGATACTGTTAGATCTCTTGTGTGTCTCTAGTCTCATGTACCTCTAACCTGTTCTTCAAAATGTCAACACTGTGAGCTTACTAAGATACACAGCTTTTATTCCCTTGCTTAAAAACCTTCAATGGTCCCTGCTACCTATAGAATAAAAATTCAACCGGTAAGCAAGAACAAGTAAGTCTCTTCAGAATTAGGTTTTTGTTTCTCCAGGCTTCTCCTCTATCCTATTGATACTTAAACTCATGGTAATTCTTTAACATGCCATGCTCTTTGGTCTCTGGGCCTTCAGCAGTAGGGATGTGTGTGTGTATCCTTTCATGTATCCACTGGCCAACTCCTTCTTGTTATTCATCACTCAGCTCACCTACCACTTCCTTCAGAAAGAACCTTGTGCTTATCTTTGGTGTATTATAAGAATCCACAGCATGCTGTATTTACACTCCAAAAGTATTATGATGAAAGTGATTGTTTTCATGTCCACCTTTCCACTCAAAATAAGAATTCACAAAGGCAGATATTATATCACCAACACTGATTACAGTACAGGCATGTATAGCAGACTCTTAAAAAAGTTTGCTAAACAAATTTCAATTGCTAATATTTAATTTAAACTTTACACTTTATTCATAAGTATGATTGGTTTAATTTTCTTCTTTTGTGATAATCTTCGTTAGGTTGTGGTATGAGGGTTACACTAACATTATAAATTCCCTCCGTATTTATAGTGTTTCCATTTCTCATTTTGTTTTTTCCTGCTTTTTCTTGAATGGTTTTGGCAATTATTTTAAAGTACTTATCAGATTGATTAGTTTTGTTATTTTAATCTATTAATTTCTGTTTAACCTTTACTATTTCAAATGCTATTTTACCTTATGCCATCTTAACTTGGTTAAACTACTTGTCAAATTAAAAAAAAAGTTTTAGTTTTTAGTCTCAAGCATATGACATCACTGATCACTCCCTTTTTTCCAGTTTTATTGAGATATAATTGACGTATAACATTGCATAGGTTTAAGATGTACAGCAAGATGATTTGATATATGTATATATTGTGAAATATTTACCACAAAAAGATTAGTTAGGATCTCTCCTTTCTTGAAAAGTCTTCCCTACTTTGCCTTTTATAGCATATCCTCTTCTGATTATTCTTCAGCTATTCTGTCTACTTCTTCTAAGTGCTTTTCCTACAATTTCCTTCTTTGGCCAATCCTTTGCCACTTTCTTCTACAATTCTCCCTAAGAAATATCACCCACATCACTGGCTTCAACAATCACATATATACTAGAGACCCTAAAATCTGTAATTTCAGACCCAATATCTCTTTTATTTTCTGAATCTATTGCTTCAACTTCCTTTTGGTTTTCTGTGGCCAATGGACAGCAAGCTCATCTCCCAAGCTGTCCTGGTTACTCCCAGCACTAGGTTTTCCTCCCCTTGGTTGCCCACCCCAGAAAAATGGAAGTCACCGTTGATCCTTCTTTCTCTCTTAGCTTTCATTTTTTTTTTTTAACTTTTTGGCCTGGCTGCACGGCATATGGGATGTTAGTTCCCTGACCAGGGATTGAACCCACGCCCCTTGCAATGGAAGCACAGACTCTTAACCACTGGACCACCAGGGAAGTCTCCTCTCCTAGCTTTCATTTGGCCACAAAATGCTTGGGTCCTACCTCCTTAACATTTCTTAAACCTGTCCCCTTCTTCATTTTCTATTCTAATACTATGGTTTAACCTCTTAATTTCAGTTCCCCTCTACTAAGTCATTTTTTTCTATGCCCAAAGGAGTTTTGCAAAAAAAATGCAACTCTGATTAGCATAATTGCATATATTGGTCTTCTCCAAATGGGCTTTATATTTCATATAAACTTTAGTTATATTTATCTTTGGAACATTAATATGGGGCCTAGCCTATTGTAGGCATTTCATAATCGCCTTCCCACCCTGCCCAAACTTTCCTGCCTATAGCCTTTAAAAAGTTTCAAGTCAGGGACTTCCTGGTGGCAAAGCGTTTAAGAATCCACCTGTTGGGGCTTCCCTGGTGGCGCAGTGGTTAAGAATCCGCCTGTCAATGCCAGGGCCACGGGCTCGAGCCCTGGTCCAGGAAGATCCCACATGCCATGGAGCAACTAAGCCCATGTGCCACAACTACTGAGCCCACACACCACAACTACTGAAGCCCATGCACCTAGAGCCCGCGCTCCACAACGAGAAGCCACCGCAATGAGAAGCCCGCACACTGCAACTAACAGTAGCCCCTACTCGCCGCAACTAGAGAAAGCCCGCACACGGTAATGAAGACCCAATGCAGCCAAAAATAAATTAAAAAAAAAGAAAAGAGAAAGCCATAGAAGGCTAAATTCCTTTAAAAAAAAAAAAAAAAGAATCCACCTGCCAATGCAGGGGACACGGGTTCGATCCCTGGATCCTTGGTCTGGGAAGACCCTATATGCCGTGGAGCACCTAAGCCTGTGTGCCACAACTACTGAGCCTGCGCTCTAGAGCCCACGAGCCACAACTACCGAGCCCACGTGCCACAACTACTGAGCCCATGCGCCTAGAGCCTGTGCTCCTCAACAAGAGAAGCCACCTCAATGAGAAGCCCGCACACTGCAACGAAGAGTAGCCCCTGCTCGCCACAACTAGAGAAAGCCCGTGCGCATCAATGAAGACCCAATGCAGCCAAAAAAAAAAATAAAACATAAAAAAGTTTCAAGTCAGTTGAAAATATGTTTCAGTCAAGAGGTTCCTATTGCTTGAAATTCACACCTTTTTGAGAGTCTTCAGGTTTATTGCCCATTCCAACCAGAGAGAAATTGAACTGAAGCAGGCTAAAGGAAGACTTTACTTCAAATAACCATCATCCCTGGGGAACATCTGTTAAAGCAGTCCGAATTCCTATCTTCTTTCCATACTGTGATGTTACAAAACCCACAGATTTGTAGAAACCCCAAATTATAGTAACAATAGTATCATGAAACTCTTCACTTATCTAACAACATTTTCTGTTTGTGGGAGGTATGAAAAAGTTCTTTCTAATACAAAATTACTTTAAAAGTTATCTGTGAAATGCATAGATTTTATTTCCAGATGAGAGAAAATAAATGTTTGTATTCTCAAAAAAGACAGGATTTCTTTTATATCTTGAAATCTGTTAGCCAGAACACAATAGCTCTCGAAAAGTTGAATTAGCTAGGGGTTTCCTTTAACTGTTTGGTTTTATATAAATAATACCTTTTGCTTGCATTTGAGAAGTTTTTTTTAACTTTTCTTAAGCAACTATAACAATGTTTACTCTAAAGGTTATTGAATATAATAGTATTCTTTCTCAGGTATATTGGTGATATTATGTTGCAAGTATCTCAGAAGCAGCAATTTTCTGAAACTACTTTTGGAAATAGACTTTTATAGGCATTTAAAGTTGAATCTCCCTGAATTCTATGGTCCTGAGAAATCTGGTAAATGGAAGTCTCTTAATGTATCATAGTTAGCTTCTAACTGCAAATGATAACATACTTACTTTTATGGTAGTCTCCTCAATTCCCTTTTACTATAAAAAGGAATATTACTAAATTATCTTAAGTTAAAGGAGGCAATTCTCCGTTAGAAAAAAAGCGAGCTTTACTCAGTTTCATATCACTTCATCATCAATGATATGGGAAGCTTAGAATGTTTAAGTAACTTAAAAAGTTACTTCAAGTATTTCTAGGTCAAGGGTATACCTGACTCTTATTTTTCATAACATTTTATTAAAAATTCATTCCGTATCAATCAGAAAACACAAAATGTTATGTTTGTTTATAATGACTCTGTTTCATTACTTACTTGTTCTAAAGTATCCTCTAACCCCATCTTTTTATTTAGAGCTTTATTAGTTTCTTCTTCAGTTTGGTTCAAGAGTTCTTTGAGTGGTACCTATAAAATACATAGGAATGTGGGTTACATATGACATATGTAATTACAAAATTTCTCTCATGAGGCATCTTTTGGAGAAAAAATGTGAAGCCATGGTATCTTTAATCTAATACACCATCAGTAAGAAAATAAAACAAAAAAATTTTTAATGCAATTTCTATAACTATAGAATGTAACTTGCTTTTGGTTTTGAATAATTGCAAAATTCTAGATTTGCTTCTCTACTCTAGAAATTCACTGTTATTATTTAAACATTCTATAAGTACACTTAGTTTAATTGAAGTACACTAGAAAACAACTTATATGTAGTTTTTATTTTTATGCTATGCTCTCTAGATGCATCATTTTTCTCTTAATCCTTTTCAATTATTTAGTCTTACAATTACCTGCTTATATTTCTTCTTTATTTTTACTTATTTATTCTTTTGGCCACGCCACGTGGCATGCGGGACATTAGTTCCCTGGATTGAACCCATGGCCCCTGCAGTGGAAGCATAGTCTTAACCACTGGACCGCCAGGTAAGTCCCTCTTCTTTATTTTTTTGCTCCTCATTCTAACTCTGTTGTAATAGCAGAAGACTTGAAACATGGCAAATGTCCATCAGCAAGGACTGGTTGAATAAGCCACGCAATGTAGGACTGAAGCTACAAAAGGAACGAGGAAGATCTCAACACTGTCAGGAAGAGGGAAATTCCCCCTCTACCCTTCTTGAGTTCTTGTGGCAGGACTTATAACAATACTGAGAGAAAAGGGACTCTCACCACTTTCCCTTCCACCAGATCATGCAGTCAGAGACCCTAGAGGCTGACATGGCAAGAAATCTTACTTTCTGCCTGCTTTGGCAGATGTTCCAGGTTCTCTCAGTGGCAGCAGTTTTCCAGCTGGTGATTTCTCCAGGCTGGCTTGCCAAAACTGCCTGGGAGAGGGGAACTTCCCCCTCCTCAACAACATACTACTGTGAGAGATCTGGGGTGGGTTGTTCCATGAATAATGGAAGGTGGGTGTCCAGATATAACTCAGGGACAGCCAGATGGAAAAGATGCATAGGGCAAGGTATATGGGAAGAGGTGCAGCGCTTCTACGCTCTCTGGGCATGCCACTCTCCCTGCGTCTCCACATGTACACCAACAAGCTCTTATCTGCTTGCATTTCTTATATTTATCCTCTATTCTACTGATTTTCTACAGTACTTCATTCCTTCCCCCCTTTTTTTTTATTGAGATGAAACTCACACTTTAAAATGGTTAAACTGGAATAATTAAGTTAAAATATTAATTTAACATAAAATTAACTCTTTTAAAGTGCACAACTCAGTGGCCTTTAGTACATTCAAAATGCACTCGCATTCTACAACAATTTCATCATTCCAAAAGAAAACCCTGTGCATTACTATGTTTCCAGAAGGTCTTTTGAAGTCACTGCTGAGTTTTAATTTTGGCTGTTCTTTTTTGAAAGATGCAATTGCCTCTTTAATCTCTTTAAGAGCTTTTCTCCAAATACTACTTATAACAGTTGGGGCTGCATCTTCTTGATGCTATTTCTATTTTTATTGTCCTATTATTATGTAAAACTATTTCCAGGGAGCCAAAAAAAAAATTTCCCTCTTTTCTGAGCGTACGCATTCTTTTTGAACCAGGTAATCTTTTTTACAGCAATTTAATTCAGGAAATTGTTTTCTTGAACTAGAATGAAAAACTACTCAAAATAAAGGTGAGTAAACTCTATCTGCCTGCCTGCCTATCTATCTACCTACCTAGCTATTACTTGAGAAACAATACAGTAAAAGATTAAATGTTTACTGGATGCATTTTTTTCTATTAAAAATGAGTTTAGCTTTATTTAATCAAAGTCTGTCCACCAACAAACTGTAATCTGGGAAAGTAGGAACTGTATCTTTCTAGGTTTTTTTTTTTGGCCACGCTGCAGTTTGTGGGATCTTAGTTGCCTGAACAGGGACTGAACCTGGGCCCAGCAGTAAAAGTGCCAAGTCCTAACCACTAGACCGCCAGGAAATTCCTCTTTCTGGGTATTTTATCTCCAGCATCTAGCGGGTATGGAACGTAGTATGTACTCAATAAATAATTTATGGGATAAATGAGTGATTCTAAGGGGAAAAAAAATGCATGGCTTTAGACTTTGATTGACATGCTTCTATTAAAAACTATTTTGAAAACTGACATTTTTTGGGGGGCCACTAAAATACTAAAATCTGTGAATAATTGAGAAGTTGAAATTAACATTTTTCTTCCCCAAATTACACCTTTGACTATATTTGAAAATTATGTGCAGTTTTCTCATTAATGACTCCTGGTGTTACTTAGTGCTCTATTATATCTCATGCCTTCATGTGTGTCCTTGTGCCTGAAACTTTTCCACAGACAACCCTCATAAACATCTCATCTTTGAAGATTTCATTCCAGGTTCACCATCTCTGTGGGGACTTTTCTCTCAATTCTGAGAAATGATCTTGTTACCATACCTTGTAAAGGCTTCTAATAAAGCACGTATATAGTATTCATTTTTATGTCTTTCTCCCCTGAGGGGACTAGTAGCAACTTGAGAGCAAGTATCAGGTCATTTTTGTCTTTATAATCCTGGCGTCTATTTTATATGTAATCATATCTTTTATTGGATAGTTGAATAGGTAAAGTATGTAGAGAGGAAGACAAGGCTTTATAATTTGGAGAGTAAGGTACAATAGAGAGCAGATGTGCACTACCAAGAGGAAAGAAGATAAAAAGTTTCAGTGCTGTATTTCTATGTTCAGTCCTGAGTTATGGATATGCTAAAGTTTAAACTCTTACTTATAAATATTATGAGCCAGACATTAACCATATCATTTAAAAACCTTGTGAAGTACTCACGATTACATACATAAACTTGAGCTCTGTATTTGACAAGGCAGTTGGCACCAGCTTCAGGATTAAACTTAATTTCAAAGTCATAACCTTTGGAATTTTCAGCACCCTTAGGGATAAGTTTTAATTTTCTAGCCAACTTATGATACTCTGCTAATTGTGTTTCAATCTGTAAGAAGAGAACACAAAAACAAACATTAAAAAAACCCAGAGCCCCATTCCATATGGTTTACAATTGGCATTTTTTGGCAGTTTTACACAAAATTATGTTTTTTAGTAGTTTATAATTTAGTATTTTTATAGTAGTTTATAATTTATTTTTTTAGTAGTTTATAATTTAGTATTTTTAGTAGTAAGAATGGCAGTTTTAAAATATAAAGAATGAAAGATTTTTTTCACATTAAATTGTAGGATCGTTTTAACACCATAATTAATTAGTAAGTAATATACTACTGTTCCTCCATTTATCTGACAAATAGTTTGGAATAAAAGTCCATGTTTAGGTATTAACTAAAATTTACTTTTTAAAGTACCAGAGAAATTATGAAACGAAAACAAACTTAGTTTTGTCAATGTACAAAATATTTCATTTATCCAAAATTAGAGAAATGTGGTCACTTAAGTCTCAAAATATTTCAACTGTTTTGATAAAAATATTTCACTAATATGTTCCACATTTCCTGGTCTCCTTCCCTTTGTTCAGGGCTCTGTTCAAATTACATCATCAGAAAGGCTTTCCCTCTAATATAACACCCCCAATTTCTCTATCCTCTTGCTTTACTCTTCTTCATAGCACTTATTACTACCTGACATATATTATTTATTTGTTCAACTCCATTACTTGAAAGTATGCTCCATGAAAGCAGTTGCATCCCCAAGACCTAAAACAGTACTTGGCATACAGTACCTAGTTTTTGATTAAATAAATGAATTTGCAGAGTCTAGGCAATTTATTTTCATACTGCTTCCTCCATTTAGTACATACTTAGTTTCTCATTGCTGTTATCCACCCATAAAATTGAATACTTTGAAAGAATGAAATGGCAAAAGTACTTATCGGAATCTAATTAAATAATCTGCAATTTCCAAAAATTTATCAGCTCTCAAAAGCAATACTACTTATATGTTAAATTTAAGATTCCTTATTAATAAATCAGGAAATCATTTCAACTACTATAGTAGCTCTCTAGGGACAACTAAAGTATGTAGGTCTATTTGTCCTTACAGTAAATGATCATAGGGGTAGTTTCTTCTGTTTTTCACCAGGATTTTATTTCTGTAATAAAACAGCTTTCTCAAGCCCATGCACTTTATCACACCTAACTGCAGGGAGAGCAAACATGTGGCACATTTCTCCTTCCCACAGCTAATTCAGACAGTGAAAACTCATCACCCTCTTTCCTGATGAGTCTAGATGCAGCCTCAATGTCTATCTCAACAAAGAGCTCCAGAAAGACACTACCAGTCAGAGGTGGCATGTGGAATAAAAATCAGTCTAGAAATAAAGGTAATGGGTGGAATGTTTGTTTGCCTTTTGCATTCTGCTACCATTCTTTAATATCTCTCCTACTCAGTACCCTAAGGCTTCCTTCTCACTGTCCATGGCCCTACTCTTGCCCTTCATAGGCCACTGCTTACCCACTTCCCAGATAACTTTCTCCTTTCAGCCTGATCCTCCAAATCAAACATAGCATTCATACAGCTAGATTTAGCTAGTTAAACAGAGTTTGCCTAAGTCCAGAGACTCGTAACTTCCCCTTTCCCACACAGTGCTTGAGAGAGAAAATATATTAATAACTGTTGAAGTGACATTTCAGGTTCCCGACCTAGTCTAACCACACTTTATTTTATAAATAAGGAAACTGAGGCTATGAGAAGTCAGAGGACATGCTGAGTTCACAGAAACATGTGGTGGCAAATCCAGGGCTAACACAGGTTTACCAAATTCTAGGTTCAAAGACTTTTGGGATCACCACCACAGCCTATTTCTTATAAATGTATATTTTTCTCCTTAATACATGGGGACAGAGATTACCAGGTCAGGAGTATGAGGGAGCACATATGAATCTCCAATAGCATTACCTACAATTCAGCTTGTTATTTCTACTACCTTACTGCCACAGATCCTTATCTGACTGGTTTGCTCCCTTCTACCCATTTTTCACATTACCAAAAATAAGATCTTTCTGAAATATGATATTATCTGTTTAAAAAATTTAAAGGCTTCCTGGAGCTTTCAGGATAAAGTTCAAACTTCTAAACGTGAAAAGGATCTTCACTACTTGGTCTCTGCTTATCCTTGAGTCTCATCTTTTGCACATGCTCCCGTCCCTTGCTACTAAGCTCCAGCCATACGAAAACCTTAGGGTACCAGAGTGCACCATGCTATTTTCTCCCGAGCTTTCCCATAGTCCTCTTTGTTTGCTGGCTCCCCTAGCCTTTCCATGCTAACTCTCCCTTATACTTCCCAATTCAGTTCAGGTGTACGTCTTCAAGGAAGCCTTTCTAAAATCTACCTCCATCCATCTCCCCACACCATGCGCACCAAAATCTTGGTTAGGTGTACTATATGCTCCCTCAGTACACTGTGCAAACCTCTATTGGAGGTCTGATCTCATGGTAGAAAAATATCAACTAGAATGGAAGTTTCTTAAGCTTCTATGTCTTTTTATCTCCCCTCTACGCCCAGCATGGTAAGTGGCACACAGCAGATGTTAAATAAATGTTTAAGTAGTGAGGAGGTAAATGAAGAAGTGACTCATATCCACTTCTGGAATAAAAGGCTTGGGATTTATGAAAATTATTTTCATGGCCTTAGAGAATTTTTGCTCACTTCTTGGTTCACTATTGGAAAATATAGGCTACCTTAAAAATGACAGAGAAATTGGGCTGTTATTGAATTGACATAAAGGGATGAGTGTGTTTTTAGTAAAATGTCAATGCCGAAAAATTTTACCTCTTTAGCCAATTTATTCTACCCATTCAGTTGTTCTTAACTGGGATAGACTTTTACAAACTTAAGTTTGAATGAAGTGCCACTCTGGGAATGGTATGACATACCGCCTCTTTGCCTCGGGCATATTTCAGTTCCTCATTCCACAACTGCTGTTGTTCAGCCTCCAAGTCCTTGGTTAATTTATTAATGGTCTGCTGCAATTCATTTCTTTCATGATTTATTCTCTCAATGTCTGCAACTGAGTACTTCTGGTTATCAACAATATTCTGTAGCCGAGAATTCTCCTGTTTCATTGTTTCACATTCTAGTTCTGCATTGAAAAAGAAAAAATTTGTTAAGTTCCTTCAATTCCTACAAATAAAGTGATGCCGTTATTTAATAGAGTTGACCCCCACACATAATGATTATGATTAAGAATCATAATAACAGATAGTCTGCTATTGTTAAGTTAAAATGCTTTTAATACTCCTACATGATTCTCTGCAAAAAGTCAGAAAAGCCACAAGTTTTTCACAAACAAAAAATATTTATATAAACATACATCAGTTTATTCTTATTTCACTGATATTTTCAGTGGTTTCATAAGATATTAAGCAACCATAATGGTTAGGTTCTTGCTTTACTAAAATTTGTAATCATGAACGATGATATTATACCAAGAGAAGATACAAACAGCAAATGATCATGAAAGGGGAAGAAAAGTTATCAAATCTATAATATTTGGTGTTCTATCGAACAGTGATGCCAACATTTTATGACTCATAGCTTATAAAAAATATGACAGTATTTTTAAGCAGACTGGGATAAATGGATGAGGATGCTCATGACCAAAGGGGTCACAGAAATCATCCTGAGGGCTGAGAGGATCAAAATCTCGGCTTTGTTATAACTCAGTCGTATTGTAGTACTGTAGTTGGGAAGCTCCACACCTGAGCTCAAAATGAATTAATGGTTGGTTTAAGTACAACTTCATTTATTACGGCACAAAAAATCCACAATATACAATATCTATAGAGTTACATATGTCTCATTCACACTCTTGGCCATGAATGACTTTAAATAATCAAGAAAGTTAAAAAAATTCAGAATAAAATATTTTAGGTTAACAGTTATCAAATTATTGTCTCAAACTAAATCACTGTGCAATGGCAAATGATTGCTGAAGTATTTCTCTCTCTCCTACCCAGTTTGCAATTACTGGAAAAAAAGTCTCACAAGAAAAGTGGGAAGGATAAAAATTCTCTAGATTAAATACCAATAAGGAAGATAAATTATTAATATTATAAAATATTGATTTAATTGCATTACAAACATTGCTATAATAAAAAATTAGTTTATGGCTCCTTGTCGTCATGGAGAACAAACATTACTGGTCAAGTTTAAACTATTTAAAGAGTTGGTTTACAGCAAAGCTAATATATGTAATCAGACTTATTTGGAAAAAAATAAAACAGTTTAGCAAATACTCCAGATAATTATTGTCCTTGATTTTTGACAGATGATCAATATTCCATAGACTAAGAACTAAATCAAATATCCTAAGGACTATCTACATAATTCCTACATGACACAGATACAGCCTGTAAAACCCTAAAAGAATAAAACCGAAGCAGGTAGAGGCCTGGGAAAATAGTATAGTAGGTCCATACAGTTATTTATTTTGTAAACTGCCAGCCCATGGCTCGATCTCCTTTTGGCACCATAGAAGCATCAATCAATTCATGTGTCACAGTATTTTCAGGGTTTTATGATTAAGATCCATATGTGTTTATGAAAACCAGGTTAGGAGCACACCAGATATAAACAAGTTTTTTTTAGTTGGGCTTTTATAGTACTAGCATCTTTCCATCTTATTTTCAATCAACTTAAGCTGCTGAATAGCTTAGGAGGTGGTGATAGAGGATAAGGCAAATATAGCAGACTGAGGCCAGCAGAGATTTTAAAATCTGGCTTATTAATTACAAGGTGGAATAGAAGATATATTTATATTCAGGCAGCTTGTGTTCTTAGATAAGGTTCCTCTTGGCTTTAAAAAGCCAGGTGTCTGAAAACATGTTAGAAGGTGTAGTAGGTTGAATAATGACCACCCAAAGATAGGAAGTCCTAATCCCTGGAATTTGTAAACATTACCATATTTAGTAAAGGGGTCTTCACAGATATGATTAAGTATTTTGAGATGAGTAGATTACCCTGGATTATCGAGGTGGGCCCTAAATGCCATCATAAATGTCCTTAAAAGATAAAGACAGAGAGAAATTAACATAGGCAGAAGAGAGACACCCACACACACAGAAGGTAATGTGAGGATGGAGGAAGAGACTGGAGTGACAGGGCCACAACCTTAGGAATGTCATCAGATACCAGAAGCTGGAAGAAGCAAGGAATGGACTCTCCCACATAGTCCTGGGAGGAAGTGTGGCCCTGCCGGATTTCCGACCTCTAGCCTTCTGTGAGTGAATAAATTTCCATTGTTTTAAGCCACCAAGTTTGTGGTAATTTGTTACAGCAGCCTCAGAAAACTAATACATAAGTCACTAAAAACTTGGTTGCCTGATACATTACCATTACAGGCAAAAAAGATACAGATGACAAAGCTGTCTCTACAGCTGTGTGATAAGTCCCACACAGGTCCCCATCCCAGTCTGAATGACCTCTTTCAGCATTAGTTGTGCTTACCTACTCTAGAAATTTCTTCATCGAGGCCATTCAATTTCTGGTCAAGAATGGCTGAATGAGACTCCAAATTGCTCATGTATGCCTGATATTTTTGAACATCTGCTTGTAAGGAAGCTTTCAGTTTTCTCAATGACTCTAGGCGATTCTTTAAAAGAAGAGAAATTGCGATTAGTTATTCTCGTCAATAATGATGCCATACTTTACTTGAAAGTTAAAGCAATATTATTTAAATTCATCTTAGAGAAAGGTAAATTAGTTTCCTTTTCACTTTTAGAAGGAGTCAAAAGAACTAAAATGGTAGCTTACTGTTATTACCCAATTAAGAAGGTGTATGTACTTTTCAGAAGTCAGTTTGGGACAGAAAAAGTCCAGGGCCAGAATGAGAAAGAACAAACATTTAAAATCTGTTATTTTACAGAACAGTCTAGGGGCTTCCGCAATATAAAACACAAAATAAAATTAGATATCTGCATATTATCATTTAGCTTTTAGAAAGACCTCTGGATACAATATATTATATAAACCCATTTATTACCATTCTCTTTCCACTAACTACAAAACTCAGGGCCTCTTGTAAATAGTGCTCCCTAGAGGTATATAACATGCAGACCTTGTTCTAAAGATCTTTTTGGTCTTATGTAAATAGGTAAGACTCTTTCATCATATTCTGAACACTATTAGTCCAAGACTGATAGATCACAAGGGAAAACAAAGCTCTAGGGATACCAAACATGTTTTCATTAGGAGTTCTGTCCTATGTAAAAAAAATTAACTTTTAAGAAGCTTATTTTGTTAATGTATTTCTTTTTTTAAAATAGATAAAGAAACAGCTGGTGTTGTCCAAGGAGACCCAAGAGTATAAGTAAGTGTATAAGCCTGTTGAAGATAAGCATGTTTACTAACCGGTTCTTTTTCTCTTTCTTGTTCCAATCTTGCAATCTGTTCATTCAATGCTCTGTTTTTTGCTGCTAATGATTCCAGCTTGGAAGCATCTACATTAAATAAATCCTCTGGAGAAAAAACCCAGAAACTTCATAAGGTCTCAAATCTGCCTAAAAAATTCTCCCCCAGGTTTTTACCATTGCTCTCTCCCTCACTTCCTCTAGTCTCTACTCAAAACATCCCACTGAAGGACATCCTACCGTCTGTAAAACTGCAACCCTTCCCTTTGGTCCACCACACTCTCTACCTCCCTATCCTACTTCATTTTCCTCTGGAGCACTTATCACCATTTGACTTACAGTTGTTCATTTGATTATTGTCTCTAACAGAAGGTAAGCTCATAAAGGCAGAGATTTTTACCTCTTATTCATTACTGTATCCTCGGTGCCTACATGGTGGCTGGTATACAGTATGTATATAATAAATATTGTTTGAATAAATGAATATAATTTATATGCTTAATTAATTATAACATAATATCCAAGCAAAGATGCTTTCAGTGTTAGATCACTATGAATTTTCCTCTTAAAAAAAAAGACAACATAATTTTCTTTGCTCCCCTTCTCACATGGAAAAGCTGAAATTGTCCCACTTCTTTTTTTTTTTTAATATTTATTTACTTATTTATTTGGTTGCATTGGGTCTTAGTTGTGGCTCGTGGGCTCCTTAGTTGTGGCATGTGAACTCTTAGTTGCAGCATGCATGTGGGATCTAGTTCCCTGACCAGGGATCAAACCCGGGCCCCCTGCATTGGGAGTGCAGAGTCTTAACCACTGTGCCACCAGGGAAGTCCCTGTCCTGCTTATTCTTCAGGAAAGTATATCCCATGGAAACAAAAGAGAATGCTTTCACTTTTTGTGCTAATAGTGGCAGGATGATCTCCTATTTTGATTGATTCCATAGTCTTTGGAGGATCGCTTTACACGTCTTAAACTTATCTATTTTACCTACCACTCTGGCATTATACAAGACTATTACAAAAAAGGAACAACAATGTAAAATAATACTCTGGAATATTTTAAAGTTAGCCAGTAAATACCGAATGTCACTAGATTAGCTAAGTGGAAAAATAATTTCTTTCTTTGGAAATATCATAGCCCATTAACTATGTGACATAAATTTTGAAAGAGACCATAGATCTTTTGACTAACCAGTACTTTAATTTCTAAAATAATAAAGCAAGGATATCACAGGGATATTATCCCCCAAGAGGAATAACATTTGCTGATTATATTGTGTGCTCCGGGTAGCACATTTGACATTTTATAAACATGGCCATCTAATCCTGCAAAACTTTGTTAGAAAGGTTAAGTAGTTTGTTAATGTCACACAGCCAGTAAGGGGTCATGCCTCAGGTCTGACTCCAACACCAGTATTCTTTCTGCTTAACCTTTACTCCTCTCCACCAAAGCAACAGTTATGATAAAAATCAGGAGGCATCTAAACGCATTTACATTAGGCATAGTAAGATGGGCTACAACTCCTTGAGCGGAGTTAAATGACCCAAAGCAAGCACTCTAGGAATGAGAACACTTACTCAGCCTGGACTGCAACTCTGCATTCATCTCTTCAAAGCTGTCGGCACCAGTCATGAAACTCTCATAGCATTTTATGGTGTAGTCCAAAAACAACTGATTGGGTTAAGCAGATTTAAAAACAAAGCCATGATTCTCTATTTAGTTTGTTTCACTTTTGTAAGTAGAAATTTAAATTTGAATTAAAAAAATAAAAGTCAGGAACACTAAGTGGTTACATGAACTCCTGTAAATGAGATACAAACCTCGGAATATCATTAATTATGCTGCACAGATTTACTCAGTCTGCTACTTCTATAGTGAATAATAAGGATGAAAAGGACACTTCAATTTGGATAAAGGTGAGAGTAAATGGTAAAAAAAAAAAACCCATATCTTCAGAATTTTGAGAAGGTTAGACAAGGAAGCTTATTAATAAATATAATTCAACATAAAACGCAAACTTGAGCATCTTTAGGGATAATCTAATTAAAAATTTAAATGAATTGCTGATCATTTAAGTCTAATTAAACTGAAAAGATCTAGTTGTGAAAACCAGAACATAATTAATAAAGGCTATAATTTACATTGTAACTTCATGCTAAAACATGGCATGGTTAGTAGAGATCTAAACAGTAGACTAGTAGTACTCTTAATATTTATCCAAGAGAAAATAATACTCTATTTTGCAATTCTGAGGTGTTTTGCTTACTGAAGATGTGCACTTTGTTAGGAGGCAAGGATGGCTGATCAGAATTTTCCACAGCCAGATGAAGTACACATCCCTCAAGATAAACCAATTCTCTTTGTGCTGATTCTCTGCTTACTGAGCAATCTTCTTACTACTTGGTTGATACTGAAGGAGTGCCCTGAATAGGGAGTATGAGTATTTCTGTAACTGGAAAGATGTGTCACTGGTGGTAAATTAATACATTTTTATTCTTCTTCAGATGTGAATTTGGTAAGAGTGAACGTTTCCTTAAGTTTGGTCAATTGTGATTTTGCAGGTCAAAAAAAAATTGAATTTCTAGATCTACAAAGCTGAGGCTCAGAATCTGATGAAGTTGGATACTTTGGTAACTCTTTTAAATTAAATTTAAAATTAATTTTTAATTTAAAATTAAAATTAAAAAAATAAAAATAGCACTTTATAATTTCCCAAGTGCTTCTTTATATATTGTCATCTGAAATAACAGCTAAAATAGCAAGAATAACTTTTACTGTTTTAACATTTAGGATGAATATCAATAAATTTAATATTTAGTCATTTAGTAGGTATTATAATTTTATTTGGGTGAGAACTGAGGCACAAATAAATCTAGTCTAGTACACATATTGCAACATGGGAAGAGAATTCTCTCAAGAGGATCAAAGGCTTTCTAGCTGCTTCTCCAGCAAGGATCACTGATGAAGTAGAATTGGGGTATGATATTCTTTGTTTGAAATAAAAAAAAAAGCAACACTACCATGCCAGTCAGTTGATACGTCTTTCTATTTGAACTATTTCCCAGGTAGTAATAAAAGATGAAGCTGAGGTTATTTCCACTGTGTTTTTATGACAAATGCTCCAAAGAGTGAAGAACAGAGAATTTTTTTTTTTTTTTTTTATCTTTAGGGTCCTACATAGTAGGACCTATATATGCTATAGGACCTATATATGCTATAGGACCTATATATGCTGGGGACATTAATGTTTAATCTCAATACTATAAATTTATTCCTTGGAGTTGGTGTTTGCTCTCTTTGGATATATAAATTTATGTATTTTAGGAAATAGGGTAGGGTTAGTTACATAGTTAAGGCTCCAATACAGGATGGTTTGGGAACCAATTTAGACTATCTATTTGCTTTTATCTTTTGGAAGTGGCAACTCTTAAGTTGCCTAACTAAAAAGCCAAAACAAACAAAAAACCCATATGCCATCTATTTAAAGACCCAGTCTTTCAGGTTTTGTGTTGACAAAATACTATACTACAATAATGATGCCAGTATTGATATCTTCATTATAAAAGATAGGGGAGAAAGAGAAATATTACATCTGTACATATAACAATAACGTTATGATGTAATTCTAATTGCATTGCTTTTTTAACTTACTTAAAATTTACAAATTTCCGTTCCTAGTTACTTTTAGGAAACTACAATGTGATTTCAAGAGTAATTCCATTGACTAATATTTCCAAAAATCAGTTTTAGCAGATTTTTCAGGAAGCAAAAAGCCAAGTTCTACAAAAGAATATATCAGTTTCAATAATAACACATTTAGTTAATATTAAGATAACTCTAATGTTTACAGGAATGTAAGGTACCTTATTATGCATAATTCCATCTTCAGTTTCTTCTCCCCAAGGCTGTCCATCATCAAATAAAGGTGAGCTTTCTTTCATGGCATTATGTAACTATTTAGTACATAAGCAAAATATTAAGTTGATTTAAGTTTCTGAGAAAAACACATAGCTTTCATGTTTTGTCAAATTTGTTTTCAGTGTCATTTTTAGGAGCATTCACATTACTGCTTGACAAAGTCTCGTGAGAAGTTATTCTTTTGAACCTTAAAATATAATCCTTTTGATATTTTAGTAACTAAATCCCTTAGGATTAAAAAAGGATGGGCTCCATGTTTAGTTCTATTCTATAGTGAAAAATATGCTGATCTTTTTTATACACTTATTGAGAACATATACACACATTAAAAAAAATTTTATTTATTTATTTTGGCTGTGTTGGGTCTTCGTTGCTGCGCGTGGGCTTTCTCTAGTTGTGGTGAGCAGGGGCTACTCTTCGTTGAGGTGCACAGGTTTCTCATGGCGGTGGCTTCTCTTGTTGTGGAGCACGGGCTCTAGGCACATGGGCTTCAGTAGTTGTGGCACGTGGGCTCAGGAGCTGTGGCTCGTGGGCTCAGTAGCTGTGGCTCGTGGGCTCTAGAGCACCGGCTCAGTAGCTGTGGCGCACGGGCTCAGCTGCTCTGTGGCATGTGGGATCTTCCTGGATCAGGGCTCAAACCCGTGTCCCCTGTGTTGGCAGGTGGATTCTTAACCACTGCACCACCAGAGAAGCCCTACACACGTTTTTTTGTTTTTTTTTGCGGTACGTGGGCCTCTCACCGCTGTGGCCTCTCCCGTTGCGGACCACAGGCTCTGGATGCGCAGGCTCAGCGGCCATGGCTCACGGGCCCAGCTGCTCCACGGCATGAGGGATCTTCCTGGGCCGGGGCATGAACCCGTGTCCCCTGCATTGGCAGATGAACTCTCAACCACTGCGCCACCAGGGAAGCCCCCTACACGTTTTAATGCAATTCTGAGAATCCAAAACAGAACTGCCACAAAAGGTAAGCCAAAAGTAATTATTTCTCTTTTATATAAACTCAATTTTGGTGCTCAAATGTTACCTACTGACTCCTTCAGACTGTATAAGCATACACTTTAGATTGAATTTTATAATATAAAATCTTCAGAAATACAAATATTTAACCGTGAAAGTGATAATAGATAATAAATTATAGCAAACATTCAGATGTTATAATTAACAAGCTAAAAGGAAAATGCCTAAAGGTTTTTAAGGCACATAAATTCCATTTTGGAACACTTGTTTTTATAACTTGTTTTAGAAATATAACCTTTTAAAAATAAAATTAGAAAATTTAAATGAAATTGCTATAAAATGTAAAGATATCAACGTGTATCTAGCATAATGACTAAACTCTACAAAAATGGACTATGCACTAGGAGTGTAAAAGAAGAATGTGGTTTCTGTTGAAAATATTTCATTACAATTTCTTACCCTAGTATTCATATATAGATAGGATTGCTGAGTGGGGATACTGTCCTTAGTCTAGAGTAGCTTGTCCTATCTGCTCCTTTCCTATTCCAAAGGCACTCATTAGACCTTTTGTATATCTAGGGTGGATGCAGGCAAGCTCTATCAACTCATCCTTTATCTCTTCTTCCCTTGACAAGGCCTCAAGTGACAATCAGATTTAATTAAGTCTTAAAGACATGTAAGGCAGAGCCCAAGATGAAGAATAGAATCTCTTATCTTATCATCAGGGTAGATAAAGACAGAGTTTCTGTTGCCTTGTCAAAGATCCTTGTGAAAACTCTTGCTACTCTGCAAGGTTCAAGGAGAGCCTTACAAGGGACAAACAGATCCCCAGGAACTATAGGAAAGACTTTTACTACAATAACTAGAAGTTCTTCTGTACTGAGAAGATTTGGTTGAAAAAGTTTCAACCTGAAATTGGATAGAGATAACCAGAAATATGGACTTGAGTAATCTTTTTTTACCTAGAGGTGGCATTTACCAATAAAATACTACTCCTCTGTATTATAAAAGGATATTATATTATAAGAAAAGAAAAGGACTCAGAGGGATCTGAGATGAGTAACGCCCTAGCCCACTTTGGTTATTAACCAAAAGGTTAATCACAGAGAGCTAGTGGAGCATATGCACCCTCCTATTCATGCTCCTTGGTAGAGGGGAGACGGGGCAACTTTGGCAAAACTCCTATCACTCAAACACTGTAATAAGGATGTGCTTATAAGCTCTGTGTTAAGAGGCACAAAGAGAGAGAAGAAATAAAACTTTACTTATAAAACATTAACAAACTGAATTCAGGAGTATAGCAAAGGAATAACCAACAATGAACAAACAGAGACTATTAGGGAACTAATATCCTATCATGTCATACCAAAAGGTTGAGAAAAACAATCATCTCAATAGATCCTGTAAAAGCATATGATAAGGTTCAATGATTATTCTTGATAAAAATTAGAAAGAGGTAGATAAGCTTCAACATGAAAAACATTATCTTCTATCTGGAAACATCACAACTAAATGATAAAACAGAAAAATTTTTGTTTGAAAACAGTGGTACCAACAGAAATCAATCAAGAACAGTGATAATTAGGCAATTCAGTAAGAGTAGACAACTACAGGCCAATATCCCTGATGAGAAAATATAGAGGCAAACATTTTCAGTAAAATATTAGCAAACTAAATTCAGTAGCACTTTGAAAAGGTCATTCAACATGATTAAGTGGGATTTATCGTGGGATGCAAGGATGGCTCAATGCATGCAAATCAATAAGTGTGATAAATCACATTAATAGAATAAAAAAACCAAAATCATACAATAACTCAATAGAGAAAAAGTATTTGACAAAATTCAACATCACTTCATAATAAAAACTCTCAAACTGTGTATACAGGAAATGTACCTCTACATAATAAAGCCCATATATGAAAAGCCCACAGCTAACATTATACTCAATGGTAAAGAACTGAAAGCTGTTACTCTAAGATCAGGAAAAAGTTAAGGATGCCCACTGTTGCCACTTTTTTTTTTTTTTTTTTTTTTGCTGTACGCGGGCCTTTCACTGTTGTGGCCTCTCTGGCCATGGAGCACAGGCTCCGGACGTGCAGGCTCAGCGGCCATGGCTCATAGGCCCAGCCGCTCCGTGGCATGTGGGATCTTCCCGGACCGGGGCATGAACCCGTGTCCTCTGTATCGGCAGGCAGACTCTCAACCACTGTGCCACCAGGGAAGCCCCACTGTTGCCACTTTTATCCAACACAGTACTAGAAATCCTAGCCAGAGCAATCAGGCAAGAAAAATAAAAAGGCATCAGAATTGAAAAGGAATAAGTAGAATTATCTCTATTTGCAGATGACATGGTTTTATATACAGAAAATCCTAAAGCCCCCTCAAAAACAAACAAACAAACAAATAAAACCTGTTAGATCTAATCAACAAATTCAGTAAATTTGCAGGATACAAAATTAAAGTACAAAAATTAGTAGCGTTTCTATATTCTAACGACAAATTATCTGAAAAAAGAAAAAAGGAAAATGATACCATTTACAATAGCATCAAAGCAATAAAGGAATAAGCTTAACCAAAGAGGTGAAAGATCTCTACACTGAAAAGTACAAGACAGGGCTTGTACTGATCAGATCAGAGCAGAAATAAATGAAATAAATGAAATATTTACTTCATTTTGTTTCTATGAATGAAATAAATATTTATTTCATTTATTTCTTTGTTTCTAAATGAAATAGAAACAAAGAAAACAATAGCAAAGATCAATAAAACTAAAAGCTGGTTCTTTGAGAAGATAAACAAAATTGATAAACCATTAGCCAGATGCATCAAGAAAAAGAGGGAGAGGACTCAAATCAATACAATTAGAAATGAAAAAGGAGAAATTACAACAGACACCACAGAAATACAAAGCATCCTAAGAGACTATAAGAAACTCTATGCCAATAAAATGAACAATCTGGAACAAATGGACAAATTCTTAGAAAGGTATAACCTTCCAAGACTGAACCAGGAAGAAACAGAAAATATGAACAGACCAATCACAAGTAATGAAATTGAAACTGTGATTAAAAGTCTTCCAACAAACGAAAGTCCAGGACCAGATGGCTTCACAAGTGAATTCTACCAAACATTTAGAGAAGAGTTAACATCCATCCTTCTCAAACTCTTCCAAAAAACTGCAGAGGAAGGAACACTCCCAAACTCATTCTATGAGGCCACCATCACCCTGATACCAAAACCAGACAAAGACACTACAAAAAAAGAAAATTACAGACCAATATCACTGATGAATATAGATGCAAAAATCCTCAACAAAATACTAGCAAACAGAATCCAACAACACTTAAAAGGATCATACACCATGATCAAATGAGATTTATCCCAGGGATGCAAGGATTCTTCAATATATGCAAATCAATCAATGTGATACACCATATTAACAAATTGAAGAATAAAAACTGTATGATCATCTCAATAGACGGAGAAAAAGCTTTGGACAAAATTCAACACCCATTTATAATAACTCTCCAGAAAGTGGGTATAGAGGGAACTTACCTCAACATAATTAAGGCCATATACAACACACCCACAGCAAACATCATTCTCAATGGTAAAAAAGTGAAAGCATTTCCTCTAAGATCAGCAACAAAACAAGGATGTCCACTCTCACCACTATTATTCAACACAGTTTTGGAAGTCCTAGCCACAGCAATCAGAGAAGAAAGAGGAATAAAAGGAATACAAATTGGAAAAGAAGTAAAACTGTCACCGTTTGCAGATGACTTGATACTATATATAAAGAAGACTAAAGATGCCACCAGAAAACTAGTAGAGCTAATCAATGAATCTGGTAAAGTTTCAGGATACAAAATTAATGCACAGAAATATCTTGCATTCCTATACACTGATGATGAAAAATCTGAAAGAGAAATTAAGGAAACACTCCCATTTACCACTGCAACAAAAAGAATAAAATACCTAGGAATAAACCTACCTAAGGAGACAAAAGACCTGTATGCAGAAAACTATAAGACACTGATGAAAGAAATTAAAGATGATACCAACAGATGGAGAGATATACCATGTTCTTGGAATGGAAGGATCAATATTGTGAAAATGACTATACTACCCAAAGCAATCTACAGATTCAATGTAACCTCTGTCAAATTACCAATGGCATTTTTTACAGAACTAGAACAAAAAATCTTAAAATCTGTATGGAGACACAAAAGACCCTGAATAGCCAAAGCAGTCTTGAGGGAAAAATACGGAGCTGGAGGAATCAGACTCCCTGACTTCAGACTATACCACAAAGCTACAGTAATCAAGACAGTTAGGTACTGGAACAAAAACAGAAATATAGATCAATGGAACAGGACAGAAAGCCCAGAGATAAACCCACGCACCTATGGTCAACTAATCTATGACAAAGGAGGCAAAGATATACAATGGAGAAAAGACAGTCTCTTCAATAAGTGGTGCTGGGAAAACGGGACAGCTACATTTAAAAAAATGAAATTAGAACACTCCCTAATACCATACACAAAAATAAACTCAAAACGGATTAGAAACCTAAATGTAAGACCAGACACTATAAAATCTTAGAGGAAAGCATAGGAAAAACAATCTTTGACATAAATCATAGCAAGATCTTTTTTTTTTTTCCCCCGGTATGCGGGCCTCTCACTGTTGTGGTCTCTCCCATTGCGGAGCACAGGCTCCAGACGCGCAGGCTCAGTGGCCATGGCTCACAGGCCCAGCCGCTCCGCGGCATGTGGGATCTTCCCAGACCAGGGCACGAACTCGTGTCCCCTGCATCGGCAGGCGGACTCTCAACCACTGCGCCACCAGGGAAGCCCAGCAAGATCTTTTCTGATCCACCTCCTAGAGTCATGGAAATAAAAACAAAAATACACAAATAGGACCTGATGAAACTTAAAAGCATTTGCAAAGCAAAGGAAACTAAAAACAAGATGAAAAGACAACTCTCAGAATGGGAGAAAATATTTGCAAATGAATCAATGGACAAAGGATTAAAATCCAAAATATATAAACAGCTCATGCAACTCAATACTAAAATGAAAAATGGACAGAAGACCTAAATAGACATTTCTCCAAAGAAGACATACAGATGGCCAATAAGCACATGAAAAGCTGCTCATCATCACTAATTATCAGAGAAATGCAAATCAAAACTACAATGAGGTATCACCTCACACCAGTAAGAATGGGCATCATCAGAAAATCTACAAACAGCAAATGCTGGAGAGGGTGTGGAGAAAAGGGAACCCTCTTGCACTCTTGGTGGGAATGTAAACTGATACAGCCACTATGGAGAACAGTATGGAGGTTCCTTAAAAAACTAAAAATAGAATTACCATATGACCCAGCAATCCTACTCCTGGGCATATACCCAGAAAAAACCATAATTCAAAAAGACACACGCACCCCAATGTTCACTGCAGCCCTATTTACAATAGCCAGGTCATGGAAGCAACCTAAATGCCCATCGACCGACAAATGGATAAAGAAGATGTGGTACATATATACAATAGAATATTACTCGGCCATAAAAAGGAACAAAATTAGGTCATTTGTAGAGACGTGGATGAATATAGAGACTGTAACACAGAGTGAAGTAAGTCAGAAAGCGAAAAACAAATACTGTATATTAACGCATATATGTGGAACCTAGAAAAATGGTACAGATGAAACGGTTTGCAGGGTCAAAATTGAGACAAAGATGTAGAGGCCAAACGTATGGACACCAAGGGGGGAAAGTAGCGGCAGGTGGGGGTGGTGGTGTCATGAACCGGGAGACTGGGACTGCCACGTATACACGATGTGTATAAAATGGATGACTAATAAGAACCTGCTGTATAAAAAAATAAATTAAAAAAAAATGCCTCTGCACCTCTAGTTCTTGCGGAGGTTGGCATCTTCAGTGAAGTCTCCTATTGCAGGAGGACCTTCAAGATGGTAGGGAAGTAAGATGTAGAGATTACTTTCCTCCCCACAAATGCATCAGAAATACATCTACAGGGCTTCCCTCGTGGCGCAGTGGTTAAGAATCTGCCTGCCAATGTAGGGGACATGGGTTTGAGCCCTGGTCTGGGAAGATCCCACATGCCGCAGAGCAATGAAGCCCATGCACAACTACTGAGCCTGCACTCTAGAGCCCACAAGCCACAACTACTGAGCCCATGAGCCACAACTACTGAAACCCATGCACCTAGAACCCGTGCTCTGCAACAAGAGAAGGCACTGTGATGAGAAGCCTGCGCACCACAATGAAGAGTAGTCCTTGCTCGCCGAAACTAGAGAAAGCCTGCACAGCAACAGAGACCCTACACAGCCAAAAATAAAAATAAATAAAGTAAATAAATTTATAAAAAGAAAAAATACATCTACATGTGGAACAACTCCTACAGCACACCTACTGAATGCCGGCAGAAGACCTCATACTTCCCAAAAGGCAAGAAAATCCCTACGTACATGGTCGTGTGGCTGAGAGGGTGTTGGTGCTCCAGCCTGGTGTCAGGCCTGAACCCCTGAGGTGGAAGAGCTGAGTTAAGGACACTGGACCACCAGAGACCTCCCGGCTCCAAGTAGTATCAATCGGCGACAGCTCTCCCAGAGATATCTGTCTCAACGCTAAAACCCAGCTCCACCCAACGGCAAGCAAGCTCCAGTGCGGGGCACCCCATGAGAAATAACTAGCAAGACAGGAATACAACCCCACCCATTAGCAGAGAGGCTGCCTAAAATCATAATAAGGTCACAGACACCTCAAAGCACACCACCGGACACGGTCCTGCCCACCAGAAAGACAATGTCCAGCGTCATCCACTGGAACACAGGCACCAGGCCCCTCCACCAGGAAGCCTACACAACCCACTGAACCAACGTTACCCACTGGAGGCAGACACCAAAAACAACAGGAATTACAAACCTGCAGCCTGCGAAAAGGAGATCCCAAATACAGTAAGTTAAGCACAATAAGAAAACAGAGAAATACACAGCACGTGAAGGAGCAAGGTAAAAACCCATCAGACTAAACAAATGAAGAGGAAATAGGAAGCCTACCTGAAAAAGAATTCAGAGTAATGATAGTAAAGATATCCAAACTCCTGGAGATAGAATGGAGAAAATACAAGAAATGTTCAACAAAGGCCTAGAAGAACTAAAGAGCAAACAAACAATGATGAACAACACAATAAATAAAATTAAAAATTCTCTAGAAGGAATCAAAAGCAGAATAACTGAGGCAGAAGAACGGATAAGCGACCTGGAAGATAAAATAGTGGAAATAACTACAGCAGAGCAGAATAGAGAAAAAAGAATGAAAAGAATTGAGGACAGTCTTACAGACTTCCGGGACATTAAATGCACCAACATTCGAATTATCGGGGTCCCAGAAGAAAAAGAGAAAAAGAAAGGGACTGTGAAAATATCTGAAAAGATTATAGTTGAAAACTTCCCTAATATGGGAAAGGAAAGAGTCAATCAAGTCCAGGAAGCACAGAGAGTTCCATACAGTATAAATCTAAGGAGAAACAAGCCAAGACACATACTAATCAAAGTATCAAAAATTAAATACAAAGAAAAAAATATTAAAAGCAGCAAGGGAAAAGCAACAAATAATATACGAGGGAATCCCCATAAAGTTAACAGCTGATCTTTCAGCAGAAACTCTGCAAGCCAGAAGGGAGTGGCAGGACGTATTTAAAGCGATGAAAAGGAAAAACCTACAACCAAGATTACTAAACCCAAGAAGGATCTCATTCATTTTTTTTTCTTTTTATAAAAGAGATTTCTCTTTTTATTTTTTATTATTATTTTTTTTTGTGGTACGTGGGCCTCTCACTGTTGGGGCCTCTCCCACTGCGGAGCACAGGATCCAGATATGCAGGCGCAGTGGCCATGGCTCATGGGCCCAGCTGCTCCGCGGCATGTGGGATCCTCCTGGACCGGAGCACGAACCCGTGTCCCCTATATCGGCAGGCGGACTCTCAACCACTGCGCTACCAGGGAGGCCCCCTTTTTATTTATTTAAATTAATTAATTAATTAATTAATGTCTGTGTTGGGTCTTTGTTGCAGTGCGTGGGCTTCGCATTGAGGTGGCTTCTCTTGTTGCAGAGCATGGGCTCTAGGCATGCGGGCTTCAGTAGCTGTGGCACGAAGGCTCTAGAGCTCAGGCTCAGTTGTGGCGCACGGGCTTAGTTGCTCCATGGCACATGGGATCTTCCCAGACCAGGGCTCGAACCCGTGCCCCTTGCATTGCCAGGCAGATCCTTAACCACTGTGCAACGAGGGAAGCCCCTCATTCAGATCTGAATGGAGAAATTAAAACGTTTACAGACAAGCAAAAGTTAATAGAATTCAGCACCACCAAACCAGCTTTACAACAAATGCTAAAGGAACTTCTCTAGGCAGGAAACACAAGAGAAAAAAAAGACCTACAAAAACAAACCCAAAACAATAAAGAAAATGTTAATAGAAACATACATATCAATAATTACTTTAAATGTAAATGGATTAAATGCTCCAATCAGAATACACAGACTGGCTGAATGGATACAAAAATAAGACCTGTATATATGCTGTCTACAAGAGACCCACTTCAGAGCTGGGGAAACTTACAGACTGACAGTGAGGGGATGCAAAAAGATATTCTATGCAAATGGAAATCAAAAGAAAGCTGTAGTAGCAATTCTCATATCAGATAAAATAGACTTTAAAATAAAGACTGTTGCAGGAGACAAGGAAGGACACTGCATAATGATAAAGGAATCAATCCAAGAAGATATAACAATTGTAAATATTTATGTACCCAACATAGGAGCACATCAATACATAAGGCAAATGCTAACAGCCATAAAAATCGACAGTAACACAATCATAGTAGGAGACTTTAACACCCCACTTTCACCAATGGACAGATCATCCAAAATGAAAACAAATAAGGAAACACAAGCTTTAAATGACAGATTAGACAAGATGGACTTAATAGATATTTATAGGACATTCCATCCAAAAACAACAGAATACACTTTCTTCTCAAATGCTCATGGAACATTCTCCAGGATAGATCATATCTTGGGTCACAAATCAAGCCTTGGTAAATTAAAATAAAAATGAAATTGTATGAAGTATCTTTTCCAACCACAATACTATGAGACTAGATATCAATTACAGGAAAAAAACTGTAAAAAATAAAAACACATGGAGGCTAAACAATACCCTACTAAATAACCAAGAGATCACTGAAGAAATCAAAGAGGAAGTCAAAAAATACCTAGAAACAAATGACAATGAAAACACGACGACCCAAAACCTATGGGATGCAGCAAAAGCAGATCTAAGAGGGAAGTTTAAAGCAATACAATCCTACCTCAAGGAACAAGAAACATCTGAAATAAACAACCTAACCTTACACCTAAAGCAATTAGAGAAAGAACAAAAAAACCCCAAAGTTAGCAGAAGTAAAGAAATAATAAAGATCAGATCAGAAATAAATGAAAAAGAAATGAATGAAACAATAGCAAAGATCAATAAAACTAAAAGGTGGTTCTTTTAGAAGATAAAGAAAAGTGATAAATCATTAGCCAGACTCATCAAGAAAAAAAGGGAGAAGACTCAAATCAACAGAATCAGAAATGAAAAAGGAGAAGTAACAACTGACACTGCAGAAATGCAGAGGATCATGAGAGATTACTACAAGCAACTGTATACCAATAAAATGGACAACCTGGAAGAAATGGACAAATTCTTAGAAAAGCACAACCTTCCAAGACTGAATCAGGAAAAAATAGAAAATATGAACAGACCATCACAAGCACTGAAACTGAAACTGTCATTAGAAATCTTCCAAGAAGCAAAAGCCCAGGACCAGATGGCTTCTGGTGAATTCTGTCAAACATTTAGAGGAGAGCTAACACCTATCCTTCTCAAACTCTTCCAAAATATAGCAGAGAGAGAGGAACACTCCCAAACTCATTCTAAGAGGTCACCATTACACTGATACCAAAACCAGACAAAGATGTCACAAAAAAAGAAAACTACAGGCCAATATCACTGATGAATATAGATGCAAAAATCCTCAACAAAATACTAGCAAACAGAATCCAACAGCACGTTAAAAGATCATACACTATGATCAAGCGTCGTTTATCCCAGGCATGCGAATATTCTTCAATATATGCAAATGAGTCAATGTGTTAAACCATATCAACAAATTGAAGGATAAAAACCATATGATCACCTGAATAGATGTAGAAAATGCTTTTGACAAAATTCAACACCGATTTAAGATAAAAAACTCTCCAGAAAGTTGGCAGAGAGGAAACCTACCTCAACATAATAAAGGCCATATATGAGAAACCCACAGCCAACATCGTTGTCAGTGGTGAAAAACTGAAACCATTTCCTCTAAGATCAGGAACAAGACAAGGTTGCCCACTCTCAACACTATTATTCAACACAGTTTTGGAAGTTTTCGTCATGGCAATGAGAGAAGAAAAAGAAATAAAAGGAATCCAAATTGGAAAAGAAGAAGTAAAAATGTCACTGTTTACAGATGACTTGATACTATACATAGAGAATCTTAAAGATGCTAACAGAAAACTACTAGAGCTAATCAATGAATTTGGTAAAGCAGTAGGATACAAAATTAATGCACAGAAATCTCTTGCATTCCTATACACTAATGATGAAAAATCTGAAAGAGAAATTAAGGAAACACTCCCATTTACCACTGCAACCTAGGAATAAACCTACCTAAGGAGACAAAAGATCTGTATGCAGAAAACTATAGGACACTGATGAAACAAATTAAAGGTGATACAAACAGATGGAGAGATATAGCATGTACTTGGATTGGAAGAATCAACATTGTGTAAATGACTATACTACCCAAAGCAATCTACAGATTCAACGCAATCCCTATCACACTACCAATGGCATTTTTTACAGAACTAGAACAAAAAATTTCACAATTTGTATGGAAACATGAAAGACCTCGAATAGCCAGAGCAATCTTGAGAAAGAAAAACGGAGCTGGAGGAATCAGGCTCCCTGACTTCAGACTATACTACAAAGCTACAGTAATGAAGACAGTATGGTACTGGTACAGAAACAGAAATATAGGTCAATGGGATAGGATAGAAAGCCTAGACATAAACCCATGCACATAGGGTCACCTTATCTTTGATAAAGGAGGCAAGAATATACAATGGAGAAAAGAAAGCCTCTTCAATAAGTGGTGCTGGGAAAACTGGACAGCTACATGTAAAAGACTGAATTTAGAACACTTCCTAACACCATACACAAAAATAAACTCAAGGGCTTCCCTGGTGGCGCAGTGGTTGAGAGTCCGCCTGCCGACGCAGGGGACACAGGTTCGTGCCCCGGTCCTGGAGGATCCCACATGCTGCAGAGCGGCTGGGCCCATGAGCCATGGCCGCTGAGCCTGTGCGTCCAGAGCCTATGCTCCGCAACGGGAGAGGCCACAGTGGTGAGAGGCCCGCGTACCGCAAAACATAAATAAATAAATAAAATGGATTAAAGACCTAAATGTAAGGCCAGGCACTATAAAACTCTCAGAGGAAAACATAGGCAGAACAATCTATGACATAAATCATAGCAAGATCCTTTTTGACCCACCTCCTAGAGAAATGGAAATAAAAACAAAAATAAACAAATGGAACGTAATGAAACTTAAAAGCTTTTGCACAGCAAAGGAAACCATATACAAGATGAAAAGACAACCCTCAGAATGGGAGAAAATATTTGCAAACGAAGCAACTGACAAAGCATCATTCTCCAAAATATATAAGCAGCTCATGCAGCTCAATATCCAAAAACAAACAACCCAATCGAAAAATGGGCAGAAGAGGTAAATAGACATTTCTCCAAAGAAGATATACAGATTGCCAACAAACACATGAAAGGATGCTCAACATCACTAATCATGAGAGAAATGTAAATCAAAACTACAATAAGGTATCACCTCACACCGGCCAGAATGGCCATCATGAAAAAACCTACAAAAAGTAAATGCTGGAGAGGGTGTGGAGAAAACCCTCTTGCACTGTTGGTGGGAACATAAATTGATACAGCCACTATGGAGAACAGTATGGAGGTTCCTTAAAAACCTAAAAATAAAACTACCGTATGACTCAGCAATCCCACTACTGGGCATATACCCTGAGAAAACGATAATTTAAAAACAGACATGTACCACAGTGTTCATTGCAGCAGTATTTGCAATAGCCAGGAAATGAAAGCAACCTAAGTGTCCATCAACAGATGAATGGACAAAGAAGATGTGGCACATATATACAATGAAATGTTACTCAGCCATAAAAAGAAATGAAATTGAACTATTTGTAGTGAGGTGGATGGACTTAAGAGTCTGTCATACAGAGTGACGTAAGTCAGAAAGAAAAAAATACCGTATGCTAACACATATATATGGAATGTTAAAAAAAAAAAGGTTCTGATGAACCTATGGGCAGGACAGTAATGAAGATGCAGACGTAGGGAATGGACTTTGAGGACATGGGGAGGGGGGAAGGGTACGCTGAGACGAAGTGAGAGAGTAGCACTGACAATATATACACTACCAAGTGTAAAGTAGATAGCTAGTGGGAAGCAGCTGCATAGCACAGGGGAGATCAGGTTGGTGCTTTGATAACACCTAGAGGGGTGGGATAGGGAAGGTGGAGGGAGATGCAAGAGGGAGGGGATATGGGAATATATGTATATAGCTAATTCACTTTGTTATACAGCAGAAACTAACACACCATTGTAAAGCAATTATATTCCAATCAAGATGTTAAAAACAAAACAAAACAAAGTCCTTACAAGAAAACAAAGGCAGTAAGCTCCCTGACAGTGGTCTTGGCAATGATTTTTTGGGATTTGAGACCAAAAGCAAAGGCAACAAAAGCAAAAATAAACACGTGGGACTATATCAAACTAAAAGGCTTCTGCAGAGCAAAAAAATGATCAACAACATGAAAGGGTAACCTACGGAATGGAAAAAAATATTTGCAAAGCATATATCTGATAAGGTGTCAGTATCCAATATCCATAAAGAAGTCATACAACAATAGCTGAGAAATAATGAAATTTAAAAAATGGGCAAAGGACCTGAGTATACATTTTTACTAAGACATTCAAATGGACAGGTACTCAACATCACGAATTATTAGGGAAATGCAAATGAAAACCACAGTGAAAACCTCATGCCTTTGAGTATGGCTTACATGGAAAAGACAAGAAATAAATGCTGGTAAGAATGTGGAGAAAAGGGACCCCTTGTGCACTGTTAATGTAGTTGTACATTTGTACAACCACCACAGAAAACACTGGTTTTCATGGAGGTTCCTAAAGAAATTAAAACTAGGACTACCACATGGTGTAACAATTCCACTCTAGGTATGTATCTGAAGGAAACAAAATCACTATGCTTAAGAGGTTCCTGTACACATATGTTCACTGCAGCATTATTTACAACATGGAAACAGCCTAAGCATCTACTGACAGATAAATGGATAAAGAAAATGTGGTATATGTGTATATATATACACACATACACATATGTACACACAATGGAATACTATTCAGCCATAAAAAGAAGGAAATCCTGCCATTTGTAACAACATGGATGGACCTTCAGGGCAGTACTCTAAATGAAATAAGTCAGACAGAGAAAGATAAATATTACATGATCTCACTTACAGGTGGAATTTTGAAAAAACAAGCCAACAAAAAGAGATCATATTTGTGGTTACCAGAGGCAGGGGGTTAGGGAGTAGGAGAACTGGATAGAGGTCAAAAGGTACAAACTTATAACTATAAGTCCTGGGAATGTAATATACAACATGTGTATACACCAAACATTACTGTTTGGTATATTTCAAAGTTGCTAAGAAAGTAGATCGTAAAAGATCTCATCATATGGAGAAAAACCATTTTTCTTCCTTTTTCTTTTTGGCATCTATATGAGATATGGATTTTAACTAAAGTTACTGTGGTAATCATTTGGCAATGTAAGTCAAGTCATTACACTGTACACCTTAAGTTTACAGTTCTGTATGTCAATTATATCTCAACAAAATTAAAGAAAAAAAAAAACCAAGGGGAAAAGATGGGTTATCCAATAAAAGGTATTGAGATATATGAATGAGCCATTTAAAAAATAAAATTTCCTTTTCTTTAATGTTAAAATAAATTGCAGATGGTTTAAGATTTAAACACAATACAAAGAAGCCATAAAAATACTAGGGAAAAAAGCGAAAGCACTTTTTAAAAAACATGGGAGTAAAGGAGACCATCCTAAGTGTGGCTAACTACCTAGGATTCTGTTAAGTGGGAAAGAAAGCATAAGAAACCTATGAATGCTCTCTCATTGATTCTTACATTGTTATAGTGTTCAGTTGCACTACCTCAAGCAAATTAAGATAGGAAGGAGGGGATTTCAACCTATGCCTCCAAGTCTATGTAATGGACTTGGAGGCATCTCAAGAGGTCCCTCCCCGATAGAAGCCAAAGCAGGTACTCCATACAGAAGCTCCTGTATCACTGTGGAAATGCTATCTCCCTAAAACATAACAATGACCTAAGCTGCTTAGGCAAACAAGGGTAAGGTGTTCTAATGACAATAGTGGTATTTGGAGGGAAGAGCAGAGAGGTGGTTACCCAATGTCCATGTGTATCACTGAGGAGAGGCAAACTGAATGCATAAAAGTTATACATAAAGTTCAATAAAACTTAAGTCCTGTTAATGGACTATGGTAGTGGATTTCTACTTCTCTCTTGAAAATTGGTGGTGCTGAATGTACCAGTATATCTCCTGGGTCAAAATCCATCCCCAGTGCCTGCCTACATTTAGTTATGGGCTTGCTGACGGCCAAGAGAATGTCAGGGGACAGCATTAGTTCTAAGGATTCCAGCACTAAGTAGGACAGGAAACTCAGAAGCTATAGAAGGAAGAGACTGCATTAGACTAAGTAACAATGTACATATTTACATTTGCAACCAATTAAAATACAGCAAATAAATCAAAAGGATAATGAGGGAAAAACATTTGCACCATATACATAAGAACATTTACCCAAAATTCAACTCTTTTTTATTTTTTTTTTTTTTTTTTGCGGATAACCCCCCTC